>NC_057813.1:462696640-462958526 GCF_018294505.1 Triticum aestivum | reverse complement strand
CGGCCTGTCTGTGGGGCATGTGAGCCCTCCGTCGCCTCATCAGGTATGTTTGGCTGATATTGCAGCACGAGGCTTTACACAGGAGGAGGTGATTTCATTTGGTGGGATCCCCGATCCGGCCTCGGCGGGGCTTCGGATGAGCTCTCGGTTCCAGGACAACCCGGAGGTGGATGACATACAGCTAAGGTACGCTATGAGGGTGGCCAAGCTTCGGGATGCTGAGATTACTACTGGTATGTATGTCAATATTTCCAATTCTTTATTGCATTTTTCTAATGAGGAAATTATACATAATGCAAACCAATTAGGAGTTTCGCTAGGGGCGAATGATAGTGAAATTTCCAAGTCGGTTAATGATCTTCTAGATTTGGAGGCAGAACGAGCATTAGAGACTATTCGTAATCTGGCTACGGTGAAACCCATGAATGATAATGAGATTGATGCATTGGGGGTCCGAGTGCTTGATAATATGTGTGCGGATCTAGCACCATCTGACCATGAGTGTGAGGAGGATGATGTTCCCCTCAACCATACAGTTGCTTGTGCTTCTGAGCCCGATTAAGAGGACCAGGTGGAAGAACCTAGTAAACCTAGGCGCAAGTGGAAACGGAAGATTTACCCCGACTCTGCGGTTCGTAGGAGTGCTAGGATTCGGACTGCCAACAAATTTCATGATGAAATATGAAAGGAATCTTTTGGAATAGTAGAGGTCTGAAGGACTTGGCTAAAAGAAGGTTCCTTGCTGAGGCATCGTTGGAGCATCGGTTAGACTTTGTTGCTCTTTCGGAAACTGGTCGTGAAAACTTTGCGCCTCAGTTTCTTGCCTCTCTGGTCGGAGGTGTTGAGTTCGACTGGCATTGCCTTCCTCCGGGAGGAAGATCGGGTGGGATCTTACTTGGTGTGAGATGCGATTCATTGGAAGTCCGAAGTGTAGTGATGGGTGACTTCGCGGTTAAGTTTCGAGTCAGGTCTAAAGCCGATGGTTTTAACTGGGCTTTGGTGGCGGTATACGGTGCTGCACAGCCCGAGCTTAAACCGGAGTTTTTGGCGGACCTCGTTCGAATATGTGGGTCTGAGCAGCTTCCAATTTTAGTTGGAGGTGACTTCAGTATCATTAGGAGGAGAGAGGAGAATAATAATGATAACTTTGACGGCAGGTGGTCGTTTATGTTCAATACTATTATTGAAAGTTTGGATCTGAGGGAGATCGAGCTTTCTGGTAGAAAGTTCACCTGCGCTAATGCTATGCCAAATCCGACATATGAGAAGCTTGATCGAGTTCTCGCGAGCGTTGAGTGGGAACAGAAGTACCCTCTTGTAACGGTACAAGCCCTCTCGCGTGGAATTTCCGATCTGTTGGAATTATGCCGTAGAGGCAATAATAAAAGGATTATTATTATATTTCCTTGTTCATGATAATTGTCTATTATTCATGCTATAACTGTGTTATCCGGAAATCGTAATACACGTGTGAATACATAGACCATAATATGTCCCTAGTAAGCCTCTAGTTGACTAGCTCATTGATCAACAGATAGTCATGGTTTCCTGACTATGGACATTAGATGTCGTTGATAACGGGATCACATCATTAGGAGAATGATGTGATGGACAAGACCCAATCCTAAGCATAGCACAAGATGGTGTAGTTCGTTTTGCTAGAGCTTTTACAATGTCAAGTATCTTTTCCTTAGACCATGAGATCGTGTAACTCCCGGATACCGTAGGAGTGCTTTGGGTGTACCAAACATCACAACGTAACTGGGTGACTATAAAGGTGCACTACAGGTATCTCCGAAAGTGTTTGTTGGGTTGACACGGATCGAGACTGGGATTTGTCACTCCGTATGACGGAGAGGTATCTCTGGGCCCACTCGGTAATGCATCATCATAATGAGCTCAAAGTGACCAAGTGTTTGGTCACGGGATCATGCATTACGGTACGAGTAAAGTGACTTGCCGGTAACGAGACTGAACGAGGTATTGGGATACCGACGATCGAGTCCCGGGCAAGTAACGTACCGATTGACAAAGGGAATTGTATACGGGGTTGATTGAATCCTCGACATCGTGGTTCATCCGATAAGATCATCGAGGAGCATGTGGGAGCCAACATGGGTATCCTGATCCCGCTGTTGGTTATTGACCGGAGAGCCATCTCGGTCATGTCTGCCTGTCTCCCGAACCCGTAGGGTCTACACACTTAAGGTTCGGTGACGCTAGGATTATTAGGAAGACTTGTATATGATTACCGAATGTTGTTCGGAGTCCCGGATGAGATCCCGGACGTCACGAGGAGTTCCGGAATGGTACAGAGGTGAAGATTTATATATGGGAAGTTGTCATACGGTCACCGGAAAGTTTCGGGGGCATATCGGTATTGTATAGGGGCCACCGGAGGGGTTCCGGGGGTCCACCGGGAGGGGCCACCTCTCTCGGAGGGCCTCATGGGCCGTAGTGGGCAGGGAACCAACCCCTGGAGGGATGCCCCCCCCCTTGGGACCATGCGCCTAGGGTTGGGGGGAAACCCTAGTGGGGGCGCCCCCCTTGCTTGGGGGGCAAGCCCCCTCCCTTGGCCGTCGCCCCCCTCTAGATCTCATCTAGAGGGGGCCGGCCCCCTTTCCCCTTCCCCTATAAATAGAGGGGCGAGGGGAGGGCTGCACACAACATCCAAGGCGCAGCCCCTCCCCTCCCCAACACCTCTCCTCCTCCGTTAACAGCTTGGCGAAGCCCTGTCGGAGTACTGCCTCTCCACCATCACCACACCGTCGTGCTGCTGTTGGAGCCTTCTTCCTCAAGCTCTCCTCTCCCCTTGCTAGATCAAGAAGGAGGAGACGTCATCCGCTCCGTACGTGTGTTGAACGCGGAGGTGCTGTCCGTTCGGCACTTGGTCATCGGTGATTTGGATCACGGCGAGTACGACTCCATCATCCCCGTTGTCTTGAACGCTTCCGCTCGCGATCTACAAGGGTATGTAGATGCACTCCTATCACTCATTGCTTAGATGAACTCATAGATGGATCTTGGTGAAATTGTAGGAAATTTTTTATTTTCTGCAACGTTCCCCAACAGTGGTATCAGAGCTAGGTTTATGCGTAGTTCTCTATTGCACGAGTAGAACACAAATTTGTTGTGGGCGTAGATGTTGTCAACTTTCTTGCCTCCACTAGTCTTATTTTGCTTAAGCGGTATTGTGGGATGAAGCGGCCCGGGCTGACCTTACACGTACGCTTACGTGAGACAGGTTCCACCGACTGACATGCACTAGTTGCATAAGGTGGCTAGCAGGTGTCTGTCTCTCCCACTTTAGTTGGAGCGGATTCGATAAAAAGGGTCCTTATGAAGGGTAAATAGAAGTTGACAAATCACATTGTGGCTTTTTCGTAGGTAAGAAAACGTTCTTGCTAGAACCCTATTGCAGCCACGTAAAAGATGCAACAACAATTAGAGGACGTCTAACTTGTTTTTGCAGCAATTGCCTTGTGATGTGATATGGCCAAAAGTTGTGATGAATGATGAATGATATATTGTGATGTATGAGATCATGTTCTTGTAATAGGAATCACGACTTGCATGTCGATGAGTATGACAACCGGCAGGAGCCATAGGAGTTGTCTTAATTATTGTATGACCTGCGTGTCAATGATTAACGCCATGTAATTACTTTACTTTAT
Source organism: Triticum aestivum (assembly GCF_018294505.1). Taxonomy (NCBI): domain Eukaryota; kingdom Viridiplantae; phylum Streptophyta; class Magnoliopsida; order Poales; family Poaceae; genus Triticum; species Triticum aestivum. Next base: position 462,954,852 of record NC_057813.1, on the reverse strand, counting down.
TGCTAAACCGTTAGCCATAGTAGTAGAAGTAATAGTTGGCGAGCAACTTCATGGAGACACGATAATGGAGATCATGATGATGGAGATCATGGTGTCATGCCAGTGACGAAGATGATCATGGAGCCCCGAAGATGGAGATCAAAGGAGCTATATGATATTGGCCATATCATGTCACTACTATATAATTGCATGTGATGTTTATTATGTTTATGCATCTTGTTTACTTAGAACGACGGTAATTAATAAGATGATCCCTTATAACAATTTCAAGAAAAGTGTTCTCCCCTAACTGTGCGCCGTTGCTAAAGTTCGTCGTTTCGAAGCACCATGTGATGATCGGGTGTGATAGATTCTTACGTTCACATACAATGGGTGTAAGACAGTTTTACACATGCAAAAACACTTAGAGTTAACTTGACGAGCCTAGCATTTACAGACATGGCCTCGGAACACAGAGACCGAAAGGTCGAACATGAGTCGTATGGAAGATATGATCAACATGGAGATGTTCACCGATGACGACTAGTCCGTCTCACGTGATGATCGGACATAGCCTAGTCGACTCGAATCGTGTAACACTTAGATGACTAGAGGGATGTCTAATCTGAGTGGGAGTTCATTAAAATAATTTGATTAGATGAACTTAATTATCATGAACTTAGTCTAAAACCTTTGCAAATATGTCTTGTAGATCAAATAGCCAACGCTCATGTCAACATGAACTTCAACGCGTTCCTAGAGAAAACCAAGCTGAAAGATGATGGCAGCAACTATACGGACTGTTGGAAATATGCCCTAGAGGCAATAATAAAAGCATTATTATTATATTTCTTTGTTCATGATAATTGTCTTTATTCATGCTATAATTGTATTATCCGGAAATCGTAATACATGTGTGAATAACAGACACCAACATGTCCCTAGTAAGCCTCTAGTTGACTAGCTCGTTGATCAATAGATAGTCATGGTTTCCTGGCTATGGACATTGGATGTCATTGATAACGGGATCACATCATTAGGATAATGATGTGATGGACAAGACCCAATCCTAAGCATAGCGTGAGATCGTGTAGTTCATTTCCTAGAGCTTTTCTAATGTCAAGTATCTTTTCCTTTGACCATGAGATCATGTAACTCCCGGATACCGTAGGAGTGCTTTGGGTGTATCAAATGTCACAACGTAACTGGGTGACTATAAAGGTGCACTACAGGTATCTCCGAAAGTGTCTGTTGGGTTGACACGGATCGAGACTGGGATTTGTCACTCTGTATGACGGAGAGGTATCACTGGGCCCACTCGGTAATGCATCATCATAATGAGCTTAAAGTGACCAAGTGTCTGGTCACGGGATCATGCATTACGTTACGAGTAAAGTGACTTGCCGGTAACGAGATTGAACGAGGTATTGGGATACCGACGATCGAATCTCGGGCAAGTAACATATCGATTGACAAAGGGAATTGCATACGGGGTTGATTAAATCCTCGACATCGTGGTTCATCCGATGAGATCATCGTGGAGCATGTGGGAGCCAACATGGGTATCCATATCCCGCTGTTGGTTATTGACCGGAGAGCGATCTCGGTCATGTCTACATGTCTCTCGAACCCGTAGGGTCTACACACTTAAGGTTCGGTGACGCTAGGGTTGTAGGGATATGTATATGCAGTAACCCGAATGTTGTTCGGAGTCCCGGAAGAGATCCCGGACGTCACGAGGAGTTCCGGAATGGTCCGGAGGTAAAGATTTATATATGGGAAGTCCTGTTTCGGGCATCGGGACAAGTTTCGGGGTTATCGGTATTGTACCGGGACCACCGGAAGGGTCCCGGGGGTCCACCGGGTGGGGCCACCTGTCCCGGGGGGGCACATGGGCTGTAGGGGGTGCGCCTTGGCCTACATGGGCCAAGGGCACCAGCCCCAAGGGGCCCATGCGCCTAGGGTTAAGAGGGAGGAAGAGTCCTAGGAGGGGAAGGCACCTCCTAGGTGCCTTGGGGGGGAGGGAAACCCCCTTGGCCGCCGCCCCCCCTAGGAGATTGGATCTCCTAGGGCCGGCCACCCCCCTTGGCCCTCCTATATATAGTGGGGGAAAGGAGGGACTTCATACCTTGGCCTTTGGTTGCCTCCTTCTCCCTCTCCAACACCTCCTCCTCCTCCATAGCGCTTAGCGAAGCCCTGCCGGAGTACTACAGCTCCATCAACACCACGCCGTCGTGCTGCTGCTGGTGCCATCTCCCTCAACCTCTCCTCTCCCCTTGCTGGATCAAGAAGGAGGAGACGTGGCTGTTCCGTATGTGTGTTGAACGCGGAGGTGCCGTCCGTTCGGTGCTAGGATCTCCGGTGATTTGGATCACGTCGTGTTCGACTACATCATCCCCGTTCTTTGAACGCTTCCGCTCGCGATCTACAAGGTACGTAGATGCATCTAATCACTCGTTGCTAGGTGAACTCATAGATGGATCTTGGTGAAACCGTAGGAATTTTTTTTGTTTTCTGCAACGTTCTCCAACAGTGGCATCATGAGCTAGGTCTATGCGTAGTTCTTCTTGCACAAGTAGAACACAATTTGTTGTGGGCGTAGATTTGTCAACTTTCTTGCCGCTACTAGTCTTATCTTGCTTCAGCGGTATTGTGGGATGAAGCGGCCCGGACCAACCTTACACGTACGCTTACGTGAGACCGGTTCCACCGACTAACATGCACTAGTTGCATAAGGTGGCTGGCGGGTGTCTGTCTCTCCTACTCTAGTTGAAGCGGATTCGATGAAAAGGGTCCTTATGAAGGGTAAATAGAAGTTGACAAATCACATTGTGGTTTTCACATAGGTAAGAAAACGTTCTTGCTAGAACCCTACTTCAGCCACGTAAAACTTGCAACAACAATTAGAGGACGTCTAACTTGTTTTTGCAGCAAGTGCTTTGTGATATGATATGGCCAAAGTTGTGATGAATGATGAATGATCTATATGTAATGTATGAGATGTTCATGCTATTGTAATAGGAATCATGACTTGCATGTCGATGAGTATGACAACCGGCAGGAGCCATAGGAGTTGTCTTTATTTTTTGTATGACCTGCGTGTCATTGAAGAACGCCATGTAAACTACTTTACTTTATTACTAAACGCGTTAGTCATAGAAGTAGAAGTAGTCGTTGGCGTGACAACTTCATGAAGACACGATGATGGAGATCATGGTGTCATGCCGGTGACAAGATGATCATGGAGCCCCGAAGATGAAGATCAAAGGAGCTATATGATATTGGCCATATCATGTCACTACTTTATATAATTGCATGTGATGTTTATTATGTTTTATGCATCTTGTTTACTTAGGACGACGGTAGTAAATAAGATGATCCCTTACAAAAATTTCAAGAAGTGTTCTCCCCTAACTGTGCACCGTTGCTACAGTTCGTCGCTTCTAAGCACCACATGATGATCGGGTGTGATGGATTCTTACGTTCACATACAACGGGTGTAAGACAGTTTTACACAGCGAAAACACTTAGGGTTAACTTGACGAGCCTAGCATGTACAGACATGGCCTCGAAACACGGAGACCGAAAGGTCGAACACGAGTCGTATGGAAGATACGATCAACATGAGAATGTTCACCGACGATGACTAGTCCGTCTCACGTGATGATCGGACACGGCCTAGTCGACTCGGATCGTGTAACACTTAGATGACCAAAGGGGTGTCAAATCTGAGTGGGAGTTCATTATAATTTGATTAGATGAACTTAATTATCATGAACTTAGTCTAAATATTTTACAATATGTCTTGTAGATCAAATGGCCAACGTAGTCCTCAACTTCAACGCGTTCCTAGAGAAAACCAAGCTGAAAGACGATGGTAGCAACTATACGGACTGGGTCCAGAACCTGAGGATCATCCTCATAGCTGCCAAGAAAGATTATGTCCTACAAGCACCGCTAGGTGAGGCACCTGTTCTCCCTGCAGAACAAGATGTTATGTACGCTTGGCAGGCACGTACCGATGACTACTCCCTCGTTCAGTGCGGCATGCTTTACAGCCTAGAGCCGGGGCTCCAAAAACGTTTTGAGAGACATGGAGCATATGAGATGTTCGAAGAGCTGAAAATGGTTTTTCAAGCTCATACCCGGGTCGAGAGATATGAAGTCTCCGACAAATTCTTCAGCTGTAAGATGGAGGAAAATAGTTCTGTCAGTGAGCACATACTCACTATGTCTGGGTTACATAACCGCCTGACTCAGCTGGGAGTTAATCTCCCGGATGATGCAGTCATTGACAGAATCCTCCAGTCGCTTCCACCGAGCTACAAGAGCTTTGTGATGAACTTCAATATGCAGGGGATGGAAAAGACCATTCCTGAAGTATTTGCTATGCTGAAATCAGCAGAGGTAGAAGTCAAGAAGGAACATCAAGTGTTGATGGTCAATAAAACCACTAAGTTCAAGAAGGGCAAGGGTAAAAAGAACTTCAAGAAGGACGGCAAGGTAGTTGCCGCGCCCAGCAAGCAAGCTGCCGGGAAGAAGCCAAAGAATGGACCCAAGCCCGAGACTGAGTGCTTTTATTGCAAGGAAAGTGGTCACTGGAAGCGGAACTGCCCCAAATACTTAGCGGACAAGAAGGCCGGCAAAACCAAAGGTATATTTGATATACATGTAATTGATGTGTACCTTACCAGTAATCGTAGTGACTCCTGGGTATTTGATACCGGTGCCGTTGCTCATATTTGTAACACACAGCAGGAGCTGCGGAATAAACGGAGACTGGCGAAGGACGAGGTGACGATGCGCGTCAGGAATGGTTCCAAGGTCGATGTGATCGCCGTCGTCACGCTACCTCTACATTTACCTACGGGATTAGTTATGAACCTCAATAATTGTTATTTAGTGCCAAGTTTGAGCATGAACATTGTATCAGGATCTCGTTTAATTCGAGATGGCTACTCATTTAAATCCGAGAATAATGGTTGTTCTATTTATATGAGAGATATGTTTTATGGTCATGCTCCGATGGTGAATGGTTTATTCTTTGTGAATCTCAAGCGTAATGCTACACATATTCATAGTGTAAGTACCAAAAGATGTAAGATTGATAGTGATAGTCCCACATACTTGTGGCACTGCCGCCTTGGTCACATAGGTGTCAAACGCATGAATAAGCTCCATGCTGATGGACTTTTAGAGTCTCTTGATTATGAATCATTTGACACGTGCGAACCATGCCTCATGGGTAAAATGACCAAGACTCCATTCTCAGGAACAATGGAGCGAGCAACCAACTTATTGGAAATCATACATACTGATGTGTGCGGTCCAATGAGTGTTGAGGCTCGCGGTGGCTATTGTTATGTTCTCACCCTCACTGATGACTTGAGTAGATATGGGTATGTCTACTTAATGAAACACAAGTCTGAGACCTTTGAAAAGTTCAAGGAATTTCAGAGTGAAGTTGAGAATCAACGTGACAGGAAAATCAAGTTTCTACGATCAGATCGTGGAGGAGAATACTTGAGTCACGAGTTTGGTACACACTTAAGAAAATGTGGAATAGTTTCACAACTCATGCCGCCTGGAACACCTCAGCGTAATGGTGTGTCCGAACATCGTAATCGCACTCTATTAGATATGGTGCGATCTATGATGTCTCTTGCCGATTTACCATTATCTTTTTGGGGCTATGCTTTAGAGACTGCCGCATTCACTTTAAATAGGGCACCGTCGAAATCCATTGAGACGACACCGTATGAATTATGGTTTGGGAAGAAACCTAAACTGTCATTTCTAAAAGTTTGGGGATGCGATGCTTATGTCAGGAAACTTCAACCTGAAAAGCTCGAACCCAAATCGGAAAAATGCATCTTCATAGGATACCCTAAAGAAACTATTGGGTATATCTTCTACCTCAGATCCGAAGGCAAGATCTTTGTTGCCAAGAATGGGTCCTTTCTGGAGAAAGAGTTTCTCTCGAAAGAAGTAAGTGGGAGGAAAGTAGAGCTTGATGAAGTATTACCTCTTGAACCGGAAAATGGCGCAACTCAAGAAAATGTTCCTGAGGTGCCTTCACCGGCTAGAGAGGAAGTTAATGATAATGATCAAGATACTTCTGATCAAGCTCCTACTGAAATTCAAAGGTCCACAAGGACACGTTCCACACCAGAGTGGTATGGCAACCCTGTCTTGGAAATCATGTTGTTAGACAACAGTGAACCTTTGAACTATGAATAAGCGATGGCGGGCCCGGATTCCGACAAATGGCTAGAAGCCATGAAATCCGAGATAGGATCCATGTATGAAAACGAAGTGTGGACTTTGACTGACTTGCCCGTTGAACGGCGAGCCATAGAAAATAAATGGATCTTTAAGAAGAAGACAGACGCGGATGGTAATGTGACCATCTATAAAGCTCGGCTTGTCGCTAAGGGTTATCGACAAGTTCAAGGGGTTGACTAAGATGAGACTTTCTCACCGGTAGTGAAGCTGAAGTCCGTCCGAATCATGTTAGCAATTGCCGCATTTTATGATTATGAAATTTGGCAAATGGACGTCAAAACGGCATTCCTTAATGGTTTCCTTAAGGAAGAATTGTATATGATGCAGCCGGAAGGTTTTGTCGATCCTAAGAATGCTGACAAGGTGTGCAAGCTCTAACGCTCGATTTATGGGCTGGTGCAAGCATCTCGGAGTTGGAACATTCGTTTTGATGAGATGATCAAAGCGTTTGGGTTCACACAGACTTATGGAGAAGTCTGTGTTTACAAGAAAGTGAGTGGGAGCTCTATAGCATTTCTCATACTATATGTAGATGACATACTTTTGATGGGAAATGATATAGAACTTTTGGACAGCATTAAGGCCTATTTGAATAAGAGTTTTTCAATGAAGGACCTTGGAGAAGCTGCTTATATATTAGGCATCAAGATCTATAGGGATAGATCGAGACGCCTCATAGGTCTTTCACAAAGCACATACCTTGATAAGATTTTGAAGAAGTTCAAAATGGATCAGTCCAAGAAAGGGTTCTTGCCTGTTTTGCAAGGTGTGAAATTGAGCTCAGCTCAATGTCCGACCATGGCAGAAGATATAGAAGAGATGAGTGTCATCCCCTATGCCTCAGCCATAGGTTCTATTATGTATGCCATGCTGTGTACCAGACCTGATGTAAACCTTGCCGTTAGTTTGGTAGGAAGGTACCAAAGTAATCCTGGCAAGGAACACTGGACAGCAGTCAAGAATATCCTGAAGTACCTGAAAAGGACTAAGGAAATGTTTCTCGTTTATGGAGGTGACGAAGAGCTCATCGTAAAGGGTTACGTCGACGCTAGCTTCGACACAGATCTGGATGACTCTAAGTCACAGACCGGATACGTGTATATTTTGAATGGTGGGGCAGTAAGCTGGTGCAGTTGCAAGCAGAGCGTCGTGGCGGGATCTACATGTGAAGCGGAGTACATGGCAGCCTCGGAGGCAGCACATGAAGCAATTTGGGTGAAGGAGTTCATCACCGACCTAGGAGTCATACCCAATGCGTCGGGGCCGATCAAGCTCTTCTGTGACAACACTGGAGCTATTGCACTTGCCAAGGAGCCCAGGTTTCACAAGAAGACAAGGCACATCAAGCGTCGCTTCAACTCCATTCATGAAAATGTTCAAGATGGAGACATAGAGATTTGTAAAGTACATACGGACCTGAATATAGCGGATCCGTTGACTAAACCTCTCCCTAGAGCAAAACATGATCAACACCAGAATTCCATGGGTGTTCGATTCATCACAATGTAACTAGATTATTGACTCTAGTGCAAGTGGGAGACTGTTGGAAATATGCCCTAGAGGCAATAATAAAAGCATTATTATTATATTTCTTTGTTCATGATAATTGTCTTTATTCATGCTATAATTGTATTATCCGGAAATCGTAATACATGTGTGAATAACAGACACCAACATGTCCCTAGTAAGCCTCTAGTTGACTAGCTCATTGATCAATAGATAGTCATGGTTTCCTGGCTATGGACATTGGATGTCATTGATAACGGGATCACATCATTAGGATAATGATGTGATGGACAAGACCCAATCCTAAGCATAGCGTGAGATCGTGTAGTTCGTTTGCTAGAGCTTTTCTAATGTCAAGTATCTTTTCCTTTGACCATGAGATCGTGTAACTCCCAGATACCGTAGGAGTGCTTTGGGTGTATCAAACGTCACAACGTAACTTGGTGACTATAAAGGTGCACTACAGGTATCTCCGAAAGTGTCTGTTGGGTTGACACGGATCGAGACTGGGATTTGTCACTCCGTATGACGGAGAGGTATCACTAGGCCCACTCGGTAATGCATCATCATAATGAGCTCAAAGTGACCAAGTGTCTGGTCACGGGATCATGCATTACGGTACGAGTAAAGTGACTTGCCGGTAACGAGATTGAACGAGGTATTGGGATACCGACGATCGAATCTCGGGCAAGTAACATATCGATTGACAAAGGGAATTGCATACGGGGTTGATTAAATCCTCAACATCGTGGTTCATCTGATGAGATCATCGTGGAGCATGTGGGAGCCAACATGGGTATCCATATCCCGCTGTTGGTTATTGACCGGAGAGCGATCTCGGTCATGTCTACATGTCTCTCGAACCCGTAGGGTCTACACACTTAAGGTTCGGTGACGCTAGGGTTGTAGGGATATGTATATGCAGTAACCCGAATGTTGTTCGGAGTCCCGGATGAGATCCCGGATGTCACGAGGAGTTCCGGAATGGTTCAGAGGTAAAGATTTATATATGGGAAGTCCTGTTTCGGGCATCGGGACAAGTTTCGGGGTTATCGGTATTGTACCGGGACCACCGGAAGGGTCCCGGGGGTCCACCGGGTGGGGCCACCTGTCCCGGGGGGCCACATGGGCTGTAGGGGGTGCGCCTTGGCCTACATGGGCCAAGGGCACCAGCCCCAAGGGGCCCATGCGCCTAGGGTTAAGAGGGAGGAAGAGTCCTAGGAGGGGAAGGCACCTCCTAGGTGCCTTGGGGGGGAGGGAAACCCCCTTGGCCGCCGCCCCCCCTAGGAGATTGGATCTCCTAGGGCCGGCCACCCCCCTTGGCCCTCCTATATATAGTGGGGGAAAGGAGGGACTTCATACCTTGGCCTTTGGTTGCCTCCTTCTCCCTCTCCAACACCTCCTCCTCCTCCATAGCGCTTAGCGAAGCCCTGCCGAAGTACTGCAGCTCCATCAACACCACGCCGTCGTGCTGCTGCTGGTGCCATCTCCCTCAACCTCTCCTCTCCCCTTGCTGGATCAAGAAGGAGGAGACGTGGCTGTTCCGTACGTGTGTTGAACGCGGAGGTGCCGTCCGTTCGATGCTAGGATCTCCGGTGATTTGGATCACGTCGTGTTCGACTACATCATCCCCATTCTTTGAACGCTTACGCTCGCGATCTACAAGGTACGTAGATGCATCTAATCACTCGTTGCTAGATGAACTCATAGATGGATCTTGGTGAAAACGTAGGAATTTTTTTTGTTTTCTGCAACGTTCTCCAACACGGACTGGGTTCGGAACCTGAGGATCATCCTCATAGCTGCCAAGAAAGCATATGTCCTAGAAGGACCGCTAGGTGAAGCACCCATCCCAGAGAACCAAGACGTTATGAACTCTTGGCAGTCACGTGCTGATGATTACTCCCTCGTTCAGTGCGGCATGCTTTACAGCTTAGAACCGGGGCTCCAAAAGCGTTTTGAGCAACACGGAGCATATGAGATGTTCGAGGAGCTGAAAATGGTTTTCCAAGCTCATGCCCGGGTCGAGAGATATGAAGTCTCCGACAAGTTCTACAGTTGTAAGATGGAGGAAAATAGTTCTGTCAGTGAGCACATACTCAAAATGTCTGGGTTGCACAACCGCCTGTCCCAGCTGGACATTAACCTCCCGGACGAGGCGGTCATTGACAGAATCCTTCAGTCGCTCCCACCGAGCTACAAGAGCTTTGTGATGAACTACAATATGCAGGGGATGGTGAAAACTATTCCTGAAGTATTTTCAATGCTGAAGTCAGCAGAGGTAGAAATCAAGAAAGAACATCAAGTGTTGATGGTCAATAAAACCACCAAGTTCAAGAAGGGCAAGGGTAAGAAGAACTTCAAGAAGGACGGCAAGGATGTTGCCGCGCTCGGTAAGCCAGTTGCCGAGAAGAAGTCAAAGAATGGACCCAAGCCTGAGACTGAGTGCTTTTATTGCAAAGGGAAGGGTCACTGGAAGCGGAACTGCCCCAAATACTTAGCAGACAAGAAGGTCGGCAACACTAAAGGTATATGTGATATACATGTAACTGATGTGTACCTTACCAGTACTCATAGTAACTCCTGGGTATTTGATACCGGTGCCGTTGCTCACATTTGTAACTCACAGCAGGAGCTGCAGAATAAGCGGAGACTGGCAAAGGACGAGGTGACGATGCGCGTCGGCAATGGTTCCAAGGTCGATGTGATCGCCGTCGGCACGCTACCTCTACATTTACCTACTGGATTAGTTTTAAACCTCAATAATTGTTATTTAGTGCCAAGTTTGAGCATGAACATTGTATCTGGATCTCGTTTGATACGAGATGGCTACTCATTTAAATCCAAGAATAATGGTTGTTCTATTTATATGAGAGATATGTTTTATGGTCATGCCCCGATGGTTAATGGTTTATTCTTAATGAATCTCGAGCGTAATGTTACACATATTCATAGTGTGAATACCAAAAGATGTAAAGTTGATAACGATAGTCCCACATACTTGTGGCACTGCCGCCTTGGTCACATTGGTGTCAAGCGCATGAAGAAGCTCCATGCTGATGGACTTTTAGAGTCTCTAGATTATGAATCGTTTGACACATGCGAGCCATGCCTCATGGGCAAGATGACCAAGACTCCGTTCTCCGGAACAATGGAGCGAGCAACCAACTTGTTGGAAATCATACATACTGATGTGTGTGGTCCAATGAGCGTTGAGGCTCGCGGAGGATATCATTATGTTCTCACTCTCACTGATGACTTGAGTAGATATGGGTATGTCTACTTAATGAAACACAAGTCTGAGACCTTTGAAAATTTCAAGGAATTTCAGAATGAGGTAGGGAATCAACGTGACCGAAAGATAAAGTTCCTACGATCAGATCGTGGAGGAGAATATTTAAGTCACGAATTTGGTACGCACTTAAGGAAATGTGGAATCGTTTCACAACTCACGCCGCCTGGAACACCTCAGCGTAATGGTGTGTCCGAACGTCGTAATCGCACTCTATTGGATATGGTGCGGTCTATGATGTCTCTTACCAATTTACCGCTATCATTTTGGGGATACGCTCTAGAGACAGCTACATTCACTTTAAATAGGGCACCGTCTAAATCCGTTGAGATGACACCGTATGAATTATGGTTTGGGAAGAAACCTAAGCTGTTGTTTCTAAAAGTTTGGGGATGCGATGCTTATGTCAAGAAACTTCAACCTGAAAAGCTCGAACCCAACTCGGAAAAATGTGTCTTCATAGGATACCCTAAGGAAACCATTGGGTATACCTTCTACTTAAGATCCGAGGGCAAGATCTTTGTTGCCAAGAACGGATCCTTTCTGAAAAAAGAGTTTCTCTCGAAAGAAGTAAGTGGGAGGAAAGTAGAACTCGATGAAGTACTACCTCTTGAACCGGAAAGTAGTACAGCTCAGGAAAATGTTCCTGTGGTGCCTACACCGACTGGAGAGGAAATTAATGATGATGATCAAGGTACTTCGGATCAAGTTGCTACTGAACTTCGTAGGTCCACGAGGACACATTCCGCACCAGAGTGGTACGGCAACCCTGTCTTGAAATCATGTTGTTAGACAATGGTGAACCTTCGAACTATGAAGAAGCGATGGCGGGCCCAGATTCCAACAAATGGCTTGAAGCCATGCAATCCGAGATAGAATCAATGTATGAAAACAAAGTATGGACTTTGACAGACTTGCTCGATGATCGGCGAGCGATAGAAAACAAATGGATCTTTAAGAAGAAGACGGGCGCGGATGGTAATGTTACCATCTATAAAGCTCGACTTGTCGCTAAGGGTTATCGACAAGTTCAAGGGGTTGACTATGATGAGACATTCTCTCCCGTAGCGAAGCTGAAGTCCGTCCGAATAATGTTAGCAATTGCCGCATACTATGATTATGAGATATGGCAGATGGACGTCAAAACGGCATTCCTTAACGGACATCTTAAGGAAGAACTGTATATGATGCAGCCAGAAGGTTTTGTCGATCCTAAGAATGCTAACAAAGTATGCAAGCTCCAGCGATCCATTTATCGGCTGGTGCAAGCATCTCGGAGTTGGAACATTCGCTTTGATCAGATGATCAAAGCGTTTGGGTTTATGCAGACTTATGGAGAAGCCTGCGTTTACAAGAAAGTGAGTGGGAGCTCTGTAGCATTTCTCATATTATATGTAGATGACATACTCTTGATGGGAAATGATATAGAACTTTTGGACAACATTAAGGCCTACTTGAATAAGTGTTTTTCAGTGAAGGACCTTGGAGAAGTTGCTTACATATTAGGCATCAAAATCTATAGGGATAGATCGAGACGCCTCATAGGTCTTTCCCAAAGCACATACCTTGATAAGATTTTGAAGAAGTTCAAAATGGATCAGTCCAAGAAAGGGTTCTTGCGTGTATTGCAAGGTGTGAGATTGAGCTCAGCTCAATGCCCGACCACAACAAAAGATAAAGAAGAGATGAGTGTCATCCCCTATGCTTCAGCCATAGGATCTATTATGTATGCCATGCTGTGTACCAGACCTGATGTAAACCTTGCCGTAAGTTTGGTAGGAAGGTACCAAAGTAATCCCGGCAAGGAACACTAGACAGCGGTCAAGAATATCCTGAAGTACCTGAAAAGGACAAAGGACATGTTTCTCGTTTATGGAGGTGACGAAGAGCTCGTCGTAAAGGGTTACGTCGACGCTAGCTTCGACACAGATCTGGATGACTCTAAGTCACAAACCGGATACGTGTATATGTTGAATGGTGGAGCAGTAAGCTGGTGCAGCTGCAAGAAGAGCGTCGTGGCGGGATCTACATGTGAAGCGGAGTAGATGGCAGCCTCGGAGGCAGCGCATGAAGCAATTTGGGTGAAGGAGTTCATCACCGACCTAGGAGTCATACCCAATGCGTCGGGGCCAATCAAACTCTTCTGTGACAACATTGGAGCTATTGCCCTTGCCAAGGAGCCCAGGTTTCACAAGAAGACCAGGCACATCAAGCGTCGCTTCAACTCCATCCGTGAAAATGTTCAAGATGGAGACATAGATATTTGCAAAGTACATACGGATCTGACTGTCGCAGATCCGTTGAGTAAACCTCTTTCGCGAGCAAAACATGATCAACACCAGAACTCTATGGGTGTTCGATTCATCACAATGTAACTAGATTATTGACTCTAGTGCAAGTGGGAGACTGTTGGAATTATGCCCTAGAGGCAATAATAAAAGGATTATTATTATATTTCCTTGTTCATGATAATTGTCTATTATTCATGCTATAACTGTGTTATCCGGAAATCATAATACACGTGTGAATACATAGACCATAATATGTCCCTAGTAAGCCTCTAGTTGACTAGCTCGTTGATCAACAGATAGTCATGGTTTCCTGACTATGGACATTAGATGTCGTTGATAACGGGATCACATCATTAGGAGAATGATGTGATGGACAAGACCCAATCCTAAGCATAGCACAAGATCGTGTAGTTCGTTTTGCTAGAGCTTTTACAGTGTCAAGTATCTTTTCCTTAGACCATGAGATTGTGTAACTCCCTGATACCGTAGGAGTGCTTTGGGTGTACCAAACGTCACAACGTAACTGGGTGACTATAAAGGTGCACTACAGGTATCTCCGAAAGTGTTTGTTGGGTTGACACGGATCGAGACTGGGATTTGTCACTCTGTATGACGGAGAGGTATCTCTGGGCCCACTCGGTAATGCATCATCATAATGAGCTCAAAGTGACCAAGTGTTTGGTCACGGGATCATGCATTATGGTACGAGTAAAGTGACTTGCCGGTAACGAGACTGAACGAGGTATTGGGATACCGACGATCAAGTCCCGGGCAAGTAACATACCGATTGACAAAGGGAATTGTATACGGGGTTGATTGAATCCTCGGCATCGTGGTTCATCCGATGAGATCATTGAGGAGCATGTGGGAGCCAACATGGGTATCCAGATCCCGCTGTTGGTTATTGACCGGAGAGCCGTCTCGGTCATGTCTGCCTGTCTCCCGAACCCGTAGGGTCTACACACTTAAGGTTCGGTGACGCTAGGGTTATTAGGAAGACTTGTATGTGATTACCGAATGTTGTTCGGAGTCCCGGATGAGATCCTGGACGTCACGAGGAGTTCCGGAATGGTCTGGAGGTGAAGATTTATATATGGGAAGTTGTCATACGGTCACCGGAAAGTTTTGGGGGCATATCGGTATTGTCCCGGGGCCACCGGAGGGGTTCCGGGGGTCCACTGGGAGGGGCCACCTCTCTCGGAGGGCCTCATGGGCCGTAGTGGGCAGGGAACCAGCCCCTGGAGGGCTAGGCGCCCCCCCCTTGGGCCCATGCGCCTAGGGTTGGGGGGGAACCCTAGTGGGGGCGCCCCCCTTGCTTGGGGGGCAAGCCCCCTCCCTTGGCCGCCGCCCCCCCTCTAGATCTCATCTAGAGGGGGCCGGCCCCCTTTCCCCTTCCCCTATAAATAGAGGAGCGAGGGGAGGGCTGCACACAACATCCAAGGCGCAGCCCCTCCCCTCCCCAACACCTCTCCTCCTCCGTTAAGAGCTTGGCGAAGCCCTGCCGGAGTACTGCCTCTCCACCACCACCACACCGTCGTGCTGCTGCTGGAGCCTTCTTCCTCAACCTCTCCTTTCCCCTTGCTGGATCAAGAAGGAGGAGACGTCAACCGCTCCGTACGTGTGTTGAACGCGGAGGTGTTGTCCTTTCGGCACTTGGTCATCGGTGATTTGGATCACGGCGAGTACGACTCCATCATCCCCGTTCTCTTGAACGCTTCCACTCGCGATCTACAAGGGTATGTAGATGCACTCCTATCACTCGTTGCTTAGATGAACTCATAGATGGATCTTGGTGAAACCGTAGGAATTTTTTTATTTTCTACAACGTTCCCCAACACGATCATACTCCATTGTTCGTCGACTCAGGGGAGCCGAGCCACGTTGGAAACAAAAATACCTTTTCTTTCGAGATGGCCTGGTTTGAACGCGAAGGTTTCTTGGACCTGATTGCCCGGGAATGGGCTAAGGGTGCGGGAGGGAAGACTTTGGTCGAGCGTTGGCAGAATAAGATTAGGCATTTGAGAAGCTTCTTACGGGAGTGGGCTATGCATCTTAGTGGAGTGTACAAGATTGAAAAGGAAAGGCTCCTTTCTCTTATTCAGACCCTTGACTTAAAGGCTGAATCCACGGTGTTGCAGCCAGCAGAACACCAGGTGAAAATCAAGGCGCAGAAGAGGTTGAAAGAACTTCTCCGCGAAGAAGAATTGAAGTGGGCCTTGCGGGCTAAGGTCCAAAAAGTCGTCCAGGGGGACGCAAATACTCAGTTCTTTCACCTGATTGCTAATGGTAAGCATAGAAAGAAGAGAATCTTTCAGCTTGAGCAAGATGAAGGAACGATTGTAGGACAGGACAACCTAAAAACTTATATCACCGAATATTACAAGAAGTTATTTGGACCTCCGGAGGATAGTTGTGTGTCCCTCGATGAGTCCAGGGTTGAGGATGTGCCTCAACTGTTGGCTACTGATAATGATATTTTGGTTGCCCCGATCTCTGAGAAGGAGGTGTTTGAGGCTATTGCACAGATGAAGAACAACAAGGCTCCCGGACCGGATGGGTTCCCGGCTGAGTTCTACAAAAAGTGCTGGCACATTATTAAGGGGGATCTGTTACCTATGTTTAATGATTTGTTCTCTGGACAACTTCATTTATTTCACTTGAATTTTGGAACAATTATGTTGCTTCCTAAGAAAACGAATGCTGTGAGAATTGAGCAGTTCAGGCCGATCTGCCTTCTCAATGTTAGTTTCAAAATTTTCACCAAGGTCGGGACTAATAGGCTCACACAGATTGCGCATTCTGTGGTGCAGCAGTCCCAAACTGCTTTCATGTCGGATA
Source organism: Triticum aestivum (assembly GCF_018294505.1). Taxonomy (NCBI): domain Eukaryota; kingdom Viridiplantae; phylum Streptophyta; class Magnoliopsida; order Poales; family Poaceae; genus Triticum; species Triticum aestivum. Next base: position 462,938,661 of record NC_057813.1, on the reverse strand, counting down.
GAAACATCCTTGAAGGGGTGGTTGTCCTTCATGAAACGCTCCATGAAATCCATTCAAAAAAACTAGACGGTGTTATTTTTAAGGTGGATTTCGAGAAAGCGTATGACAAAGTAAAATGGCCATTCCTCCAGCAGGCATTGCGTATGAACGGGTTCGATGAAGCTTGGGGCCGCTAGGTGGAATCGTTTACGCAAAAAGGAAGTGTTGGAATTAAGGTGAATGATGACATTGGTCATTACTTCCAGACACATAAAGTCCTAAGACTAGGAGATCCGATGTCCCCTATCCTGTTTAACATTGTGGTTGACATGTTAGCAATTATGATAGGAAGGGCTAAGGAGAGTGGTCAAGTAGGTGGCTTGGTACCTCATCTTGTTGATGGAGGTATGTCCATCCTTCAGTACGCTGATGATACAATCATCTTTATGGAGCATGATTTGGCCAAGGCGAGAAATATGAAGCTGGTGTTATGCCTTTTCGAACAATTGACCGGGCTTAAAATTAACTTTCACAAGAGCGAGTTGTTTTGCTTTGGTAGAGCCAAAGATGACCAAGAAGCTTATAGGCAATTGTTTGGGTGTGAATTGGGGGTGTTGCCTTTCTCTTACCTAGGTATACCAATTCACCACTGTAAGCTAACGAACAGAGAATGGAAATGCATCGAAGACCGATTTGAAAATAAATTGAGTTGCTGGAAGGGCAAGCTCATGTCATACGGAGGCCGATTGATTTTGATTAATTCGGTACTCACGAATATGCCTATGTTTCTCTTATCGTTTTTCGAAGTCCCAGTCGGGGTCAGGAAACGACTGGATTTTTACCGCTCGCATTTCTTTTGGCAGGATGATGAATTAAAAAGAAAATACCGGCTAGCTAAATGGGATGTCATCTGTAGACCGAAAGACCAAGGAGGTCTCGGTATCGAGAATCTCGAAGTTAAGAACAGATGCCTTCTTAGTAAGTGGCTGTGGAAGTTAGCCCATGAGACCGAGGCCACGTGGGCGCAAATACTTCATAGCAAGTACCTTCAAACCAAAACTTTGTCCCAGGTGACAGTCAGGCCGACCGATTCGCCTTTCTGGAGAGGTCTGATGAAAGTCAAACAATCCTTGTTTAATAGGACAAAGTTTATTATTGGCAACGGTGCTAGTACACATTTCTGGGAGGATACTTGGCTCAGAGAAACACCCTTGGCCATTCAATACCCGTCGTTATATCGGATTGTGCAACGTCGTGAGGTGTTTGTTGCAACGATCTTTCAATCTACCCCCCTTAATATTCAATTTCGACGGTCCCTAGCGGGCAATCGTTGGGAAGAATGGCTCCATCTCGTTAGGAGACTGATGAAGGTTCAGCTTTCCCAACAACCCGATGAATTACGCTGGTAGCTTACTAGGTCTGGAGTATTCACAGTTAAATCAATGTATATTGATGTCATTAACTCAAGCCTCATTCCTACCTCTAAGCATGTTTGGGCTGTCAAAGTACCTTTAAAAATAAAAGTGTTTATGTGGTTGGTTCATAAACAAGTTATATTAACCAAGGACAACCTGACTAAGCGTAATTAGACAGGATCTACTAGGTGTAGCTTCTGTGATCGGGATGAGACAATTAAGCACCTTTTTCTTGATTGCCCGCTAGCCAAAGTTCTTTGGCAGACAGTCCACATTGCTTTCAATATTACGCCACCTCCTATTGTAATCGCGTTATTTGGGGTGTGGCTTAATGGGATTGAGCCTGACCTAGCGAGACAAATTTGTGTCGGAGTGTGCGCGTTGCTGTGGTCTATTTGGAATTGCAGAAATGATTTGGTTTTTAACAGAACATCATGCATTCAATTTTTGCAGGTTATCTTCCGGGCCACTGCATTGATCCGTTCGTGGTCGCTACTCACTCCGATGGACACCAGGGAGCATTTGGTTACTGGATTTATCCGTTGGGAGATGGTAGCTCGGGATATCTTCAACCGGTTTGGATGGTGGTCATGTAATATGATAGGCAATTAGTTTACCTATCTGTTTTTAGCCAGCCGGTTGTGGCGTCCCTTTTCTGGCTAATTTGTTGTTCTAGCCATTTTGGTTCTGTGTGAGCTTTTTTTCAGTTCGAGACTTTTAAGACCGGAACATATTTATTTGTTTTAATAAGAGGGTTGTATGCATCGCTCAGGCCGGGGTGACTCCCCTTTTCGAAAAAAAATGATGAGTACGTCGAATGCAACTCCTTCCTTAATTGCCAAAGAGTCCGGCTAACAATACGAGATCAGACCTCCGAATTTTCCAACGCCAGCAACTTTATGCATCCAGTATTTTGCAATAAAATAGCTATTGGAAATCCTTTGTTAAGCAACAAAAAGAAAGCACATGCGAAATTCGTGCAACCGACAGCATTTCATAACGCCCCACAGCCACAACACACCGGCCTCAAATTTGTGCAAGATTTAAAGTAAAAGAAGGCGAAAAGGCAGCCATATGACAAAACGGTGCATCAACTGGCGACCTAAATCATTTGTTAGTCCCAAGTTGCATTCGATGTACCAAGGGCAGCAGCCTATACATAAATATTTAATGGGCAGCCTCGTTGATCGTATGATTCAGTACTACATTTTGTAGTAGGCGATTATATTAATTAACGGTTTGAAATCTCCATGAGTACGAACCCGGATCGGATTAATCATACGCCTGTCGCCGTACTTTATTGGCGAAAAAGATCGCCAGCGTAGGGAGGAGTGAGGCCATATCTCTGTAGTAGTGGCACTACACAAAGCAGAGCAGTACGTAGCTTCCCGTGTCTGCGCTGCGCTGCGCGGCATCTTCCATTCTTCGATGGATCGATCGCCAAAAGGGATCCGGAGGCGGAGCCAGCCTGACGGCAGCGGTATATTCCATTCCATCCGCCATGTGCGCGCAGGTGGAGCAGCAAATGTTGGTTAGTCAGTAGCAGCAGCGTCTAGCGGTACAAGATTATACTCTTCCGCGATGCAGAGGCCTGCGGACATGTGATCGCGATCGCTGGATCTGGAAAACGTGAAGGAGCTTAGCCATCAGCGATGATGTCTCGCATAGTTTATAAGGTCTTCCAAGCTGTCGGTCCGTAAGCTGTTGCGGTACCGTGCTCGCTGAAGTGCGGCATCAGTGTCATCGACCGAAAATTGTCAGGGTTCTAACCAACCCCATTAGCTTTGGATATGTGTGTGTGTGTGGGCTTCGTTCGATGTTACCGGTGTTCCCATGGGTACCTTGTTGATCATTCGACAATCCTTGTCTCCGACCAATGTAAAATTCCGATGCTTGCGTTGACAATGTTTAATTTTGTCGTTCCGGACGAGGAGAAGTGCAGATAAGCACAGACGATACATACATACATACATACACCGATGCAGAAACATACGGTATTATCTTTCAAAAAAAATATGGTATCGCATCGGGAATTTGGTTATGGCGGTGGATTCTAGCTGCTCCTAGCGGCATGGAGATTTAAGAATGGTCTGCCCACCGTCACCGAAAGGTAAAAGGACGATCAACACAAGTGGCAAAAGAATAGAATTATCCTCCCAATTGGCCGCCAATTCATATGCTCCATGTGCCAAGCTAGCTCTACTAGGTACCTAGCCCTCTCCTTTGCTGCATGTAGCACTGGATCTCCGTAGGCAAAGGACCACTCATCCCGTGAAGGATAAGTAAGAAACGGAACACAGCTGAGCACACACCCGAGCGGTATAACTAGCACCACGTCCAGATCCGATCAACTCGTAAAATGTAAGATAGGTTCATGTTCCCGTGTGTGGCCGAGGCCGATGCCGATGCCGATCCATCGATGGTAATTGCATACATGCATGATAAGCGTAATCACTGGCTAAGCTAGGGAGGCAGGCAGCAGGTTTGCTTGCTTGAAGCACACATGTGTGTTGTGTGTGTGAGTAAATGCCATCCTTGCGTAGGAGGCAATGCCCGGCGGAAAAGCTTCAAGGCAAAACCTGCCTGGCATGGTGATTTCCAGCCGCTTTCGGCTTTTGCTTGCGCAGGCGACAAGGGTGCGCGCTTCAGCTGCTCGCTACAGCTACATGTCGCCAGGATCTAGCTAGCCTGTACCTTTGTGTCTCTGCTCCGCTCAAGGCTCAGGCAGAGCATGTCATGTCACAAGATCGTTTTCTTTCCTTACCATTTTTAACCCGCCAAATTAATTCATACGATCGACTCCTTTAGCCCGAAACACACAACCAGCTAAAACCCTACGCTTCCTGGATCCGCTGAACTGACGGTGATTCCTTTAACCGAGCGAGCAGGCCGTTGTCAAATACTGCTGCGCCGCCAGTGTGCGTACGAATCAATGTGGGATGCACGAAATCGAGATGCATGTAACTGTGCTTGTCGCTGGAGCATGCATCGACCCTGGCCGCGGCCGCGGCCGCAGCGGGACCGAACGAAGTCAATTTCTACTTTGCACCCAAATCAAGCATGTGTCCGCTGACATAATGCTCCGATTTTTTTTTAGCACATTCGGGAAGAGAAGACGGCAAATTATTAGCTGCGTTTCGCATCAATGTAGTACAGTGCTACGTCGTCAGAAGCTGGCTACTTTTCATACCCGGAACAACGTCGCGCGTGAAGCAACCCAAGCAGCAATCGGGCGCGCGGGGAGGGCGGGGGCGCCCACCGACTCGGAAAAATCTCGTCCTCTCGGGCGTCGTCAGGCCTGCCCAACACAAAAAATCTCGCCGTAAAGCGCAGAATGTGCCCGCCCTTCTCCGCCGTCCTGCAGACGCGCACAGGAGACGCTGGTCCACATGCATCTTTCGTCACTCTCACAGCGTCACTATTACTGCTTACCGTAAACGTACAGGTCCGATGTGCTGTGCTCCCATGGTATGGTGGTCGCAGTGCCACACACGCAGATCCTAAATTGGTGGTGGTTCGCATGTTACCTCGCGGCAGAAACACCGCGCCATCACCACAAGTCGGAGGACGGGTGGACAGCGCTCGCCTCGACGTCAACGAGACACAAAATCCATTTCGCAAGAAAGAAAAAAAACGACACAAAATCCATACTCTGCTGTGCGTTGCTCTGCCTGCTCGCGCACCGCATGGCGGAAGCGGAAAGCGAGACCGACGGCGGTGCCAGGCGCGCGTGCCAAACGTGCATGCGGCGAGGTAGGTACTCTGCGTGCTCATACTACAAGCGTCCCTGTCAGGGGCTGCCAATTGGTGGAGGGGTGGACCGCATCCACCCGACGGAGCTAGCTCGCGAGCGAGCGGCGGCCACGTCGAACAAACCGAAACCATCCCCGCGCGCCCGACGGGCCCGGCGATGCCACTCACACCCGACGTCGCCGCCTCATAACTAACCAACCTCGCCGGCCGTACCGCGCCGCGAGGCGTAACCACCACTAACCAATCGCCAGTCACGCGTGATACATGACCGGCCAGAAGAAAACCGCCCGATCGATGCGCATTCCTTTCTCACCCCACCATGTGTGCCATGCCAAGTGGTGATCACCCGGGCTGGCATTCGCGCTAGCTGTGTTAAGTTGGACTTCGAGTACCACTCACTCCTGCTAATAATGGCGAGGCGAGAAACAAATGACAGGAAGAACAACAGCGGGGGGAAGAAATGTGGTACAGTAGTACTGTAAACGGGCCGGTCCGGCCAGCTTGGCTGCGACTGGGACAAGCAAAACAGGACGTAGTATCGGAAAAGAATCCATTGCTTGTGATTGGAACGGTACTACAATCGTCGCTAACCACGTGATTACCATCATCACTGCGCTCGACATTACAGCTGCCCGTGCCATCGTAACGATCGCTATTGGCATGCGAGGCCTGGTGGCTGCTCGATGCCCCCACCTCCGCCGCGGCCGCACGCCCGGCGGAGCCGCCGTCGCCCACGGGTGAATCGTCGCTGTCGGTGTCCGTGCTCGCCTCCGGCTCTGACGGCATTGCGGGCTCTTCATCGGCGCCGCCGCTGGGGCCGGCATGGACCGTGATCCAGCTCGCGTCCCAGGTCCAGTCAGGCACGGCCGGAGCGCCCGCGGCCAGCGCGCGCACCCTGTCCGTAGGATCGGTGGTGTCCGCCGTCGTGTCGTCGTCGTCCCACAGGGCCTGGTCGAGGACGCTCTTCGGGGAAACGAACGTGGCCTTCTCGCTGACTCCTGGCACGGAATTGGACGACGAGGCGGTGCCGCCGGCGGCCACGAATTCGTGCTCCAGCAGCTGCTCTGCCGTCCACCGCTCCCTGGGGTCCTGCTGCAGACACCTCGCCAGGAAGTCCTTGCCCTGGTCCGACAGGCACGCGGGGAACTCCGGCGCCTCGCCCGAGAACGCCACGTGGTGCAGCGTCGCGACGGGGCTAGCGAACCGCTGCCAGGGGGCGGCGCCGGTGGCCATCTCGATGACGGTGCATCCGACCGCCCATATGTCCGCGGCCGGGCCCTGCTCCTCGCCCCGCGCGGCCTCGGGCGCCATGAACATCGGCGTGCCGCCCGTCGGCCGCTGCCGCTCCTCGCCGGCAATGCCCGTCCGGCGCGCGCAGCCGAAGTCGGCGATCAGGGCGCGGCCGTCGGAGCCGATGAGCACGTTGCGGCCCTTGACGTCGCAGTGCGCGACGCCGGCGGCGTGCACGTGGGCCAGCCCGAGCAGGATGTCCCGCGCGCGCGACCGGACGAGGGCCTCGGCGCACCGGCCACCGCACCGCCTGATCTCGTCGGCCAACGACCCGCCGGGCGCGTACTCCATGAGCATGTCAAGGCCGCCGTCCACGGACGCGGAGACCTCGGCCTCCAGGCAGCGCACGACGTACGGCGAGGTGAGGCCGCGGAGGATGCCCTGCTCGCGCCGGAGCTCGGCGGCCCGGTCGGCGCCCACGGACTTGACCGCGATCACGCCGCCCGTCCGGCGGTCGACGGCGATCGACACCGTGGCAGAGGAGCCCCTGCCGATCGCCGGCCCGCGCGTCCACTCCCCGACGCCCATTCTTGCAGCGCCGCAAGAATGGCTTGGCGGTGGCGTGTGGTCTGTCCGGTTGTTGTTTCCGACTCCGAGTGGACGCAATTGGAATTTGGGATGCGGGCGAGCAGTAGCACCACCACACCTTGCGCTTTGGTGTGATGGGTTGTGGTGGGATGTTTATATACTGGAGTAGTCCTGGTCCTGGCTAGCTGGGCGGGCCACTGCAAGTCTGCAACTACAAGGAGGAGGAGGAGGAGGAGGAGGAGGAGCAGGAGGTTGGATGCTTTGGACGAGCGAGGTGGGTAATTGTGGGCTGTCCAAAGCAAAGCCAGCGTCCGACCTGGAGGCGGCCGTCGCGAGGAGAGGAGATTCGCCATTTGGCCGGACGGGACTGGCCCGACGCGGGCAACACATTGGTGGGGTTTTGGCGTGCCTTCCTATTCTATGTTTTTTTTTTCTTTCTCCATTTATCTTGGCGGTAGGAGGCTGGCGCTGGCGGTAGTACAATGGGGGGGTATATGCTGCGCTGGACCTCAGGGTTTTGCTGGTGCTGCTTAATCATGGGAGGGAGGAAGGGGACACTTGTCGTCGGGAGCGCTTTTGCCTAGCTCAGCACAGCAAGCAAGCAGCCCATGGCCTCGTGGGGAATGGAATATTGCACTGGAAGGCCTCACTCCTTCCTTTCCTTGCCTGCGTTTTTTGTTTGTTTGTTTGCAGCGATCTGTCGGGAAAGTTTCTTGCTCGAATTGTAATCTTTAATTTGCAATTTCGGATCTCTTGGTCCGTAAACGCCGCTGCTTTTGATGGGATTCTCATATTAATCTGCATTCCCTTCTTCCAAGCAAATCGGGCAATGGAACATTGCTCTGTTTTGCAACCCGAGATGCCCTTTCCTTCATCAGCTTCACAACCAGAGACAGGCAGTAAAATACTATACCAGTATAGCATAAGGCCTCAATCAGCAATCGCAATAGCACCCCCTCTGAGCTGACCTGTCCACCCTAAACTGTGCTGCTAGTGCCAGGGCCAACCACTTGCCAACAGTCTCGAACCAGATGCCGGTCGTCTCCACCCTGACGGCTCACGCAATAGCACTGCCTTTAGTTCGTACCACAACATTCAGTGACGTAGCCAAGGATTCTTAACTGTTTTCCTCCTCAGAAGGCATGCGTTTTTCTCTGTACATGCGCGCTTGATTTCATTTGATTTGATGCACAACCGCAAGAACACTAACCAAAACAACTGTGACACTCCTGCAACTGTACCTTGTGGCTTGCTCGCAAGGTTTTCCTCCGGATTGGCCGACCCTTTTCCAATTCAACTTGAGCAACCTACCCGGTGAGTGAGTGTGGTGGCAAAGGCACGTCCTGTTGAAACAGATCTCTTTCTCCGCCTCCCTCCGTTGCGTTGCGGCACGGGACGGGATGGAAGAATTGCGTGGCAAGGCTCCCCCTTTTCCTTTCTACAAGTAACCTTTCTTTTTTTTGGCTTTCCACTCCAAGGGGATTGCTCATGATTATAAAATGAATGCTTACTTAATTCTTCGGACGCACTGTTTGGTTATCTCCTTGCCCTTAATTTTGATTTTGCGGCAATATTTTTTCTTTACCAACCCTCCGCAACAAAATATGATGCTGACGTTCCAACTTAGTTGTTCATATAGTCCCATTTCCAAGCACAAAATGAATTAGAGCCGGATATTTGACCTGGTACGGGTTATCGTGGAATAAACTATGCCATCCGTTTCGATCCTCAGAAAGTGGTTAATCCTAACAATTTGCAAAGCTCGTGACAGTGACCGTTGTTTAAGATTGTTGTTAATTAGTATGCCTAACAATGTGTAAAGCTCGTGACAATGACTATTTATAAGTTGATGGCTTCAGGATCTTGCACAAATCACAGCTTGTTGATTAGGATCGCTCAGTTTGCAACCGACAACGCTTCAAGACGAACTCTGTTTTTCGTGCCGAACATCTGGCTTGGTGGCCTTGATCATACTAGTATAGTACCACCTCGGTCCCAAATTACTTGTTAGAGATTTGTAGTACATAACAAATTTAAGACAGGTAATTTGAGACGGAGGGAATATGTAAAAGGCCTCGCATTAGGACAGTATTTTCGGTTTTGGGAGAAAAATTGGACAAGATGAAATTGTTTCTTTCGACTATGGGTAGCAGCGATCAACAGCATCGTTGGAGTTGCCCAATGCGGTTGTTGCAACAGTACACCCTCCATATATTCAGATAAAAATAACACGGCACGCAGCGTTTTCCAAACCAACACTACAGCATTTCGGGTCGAGTGTCACAACACTACTGTCCCATGACCCCTTTTCAGCACGAGATATATATTTATGGCCTCTTTTCAGCAGAACGCAACCACTCCGTGGGCGCGCGCGTCGCGTGGACCTAAACTATGCCGCATGAAATCCCAGCTGCATCTGCTCGACAATAGCCATCACCAACGATCGTGCCATGCATGCATGCGCGCCATTTCTCAAAAAACGGAGGATCTGCGTGCTGGCCGTCCCGTCGATGATCATCGACCGTCGGCGGAGTAATGCATGGCGTGTCGTGGCCATGCATGCATCGAGATGGCTGGCCAGCTGCGGCGGTAGCGTTAACTACAGTACTCAGAGCACCCATCATATCACAGAGACCCAGAGCACCGAGTATGGACGGATCACCAGCAAGATGGATGGATGGATCGACGGATGCATGGGTGGTTTAGTTAGCGCTCGCGCGCGGAGTTTCTAGGTTTGGGGTCACGTCCAGCGACGGACGTCAAGCTAGATAGATAGCTACCAGTCGGGCATCAGACGGATCGGAGACCGGCCGGCCGGTCCGGCCCCAACCGTCGATATCCGTCGCATAAATACTGACGGAAAGGAAAACGTGGGCTGGCCAAGCTCAAGCTGGGGCATAGTACGACATGCAGAAATTAACGTGCCGCACACGCCGATCGCTGTCGCTCGCGGATACGAGGAGCTATATTTTGCGTCGTGACGAATATACGATTTGGTTGGCAGAGCGATTTGCTTGCTTGTGTCGTACAAGCTGTGCCTTTTTAATTTTTGTTTGATGGAAACACAACAATCTGCGCGTACCTTGCGTTGATTTCCTTCGTGAGTGCGGTTTTCTTTACGCATGCACTTGTCCGAGAAATGGATCAAGGCATCCCTCCAAAGCTAGAATTCGCAGCGTACATACATGCAGACAACGAATATGTATAGACAAAAGGGGTTGCAAAAAATAATAATTTTACTGGACCATGGCGGGCTTACATCGGCGTGAACTTTTCATCAAGAAAGATCACCGTAGTTTGAGTTTACAGCAGGGACAGACAGAGGAAGGGGGTTGCCACTTGCGCCAAGCTGGCTCTGCAACCTTTCCTAGGCCGTCTCAAATGAATGCCGTGCACGCCTTTGCACACAAGGGATCTGTGATCTCCAAGAACAGGTGAAGGGATCGAAAGAGATCGATCGATCAGGGGAATGCATTCTGTGCAAGTAAAGCCACACACACACCAATTGATTAAGCTTACTTGCAAGTCTGCGCAGCACTATGCCCACACAGGCATACCTCCCCTAGCAATCATGGAGGCCTAAACAAATGGAATATTATCTATCCGCTCTGCGATTGTTTTCTGCTAGTACTACTATCTGCATAGCTAATCATTGGTTGGGATGGAGCATTTAGGACATTTTTTCTGTTCCATCATTGCTGGAAGGCAGTAACAAAGGGCGAGTGGGCGAGCAGTACAGTGTCTTGCTGGCCAAGTGGTGCCCACGGGGACATCAGACCATGTCTAATTACTACTAGCAGCAACCTACTCTAACTACTATCCCCACGGGCTGGGAGGCTGTCATGGTACTACTAGCGATTTGCGAGGCGCGTCTGAGGGGAAAAAGAAGAGTTTTTTTCGTGTTTGAAAGAGGGCGACGTGGCCGCCCGGGGTCCGGTAGCTAGCTTGTGAACGGAATGCACACATGATCGATGTGCGTCGGGGTGACGACATCAGTCGACTCTCTCTTTGGTTTTTGTTATGATGCGGACTAGTAGTAGTAGTGTGTTGTGATTATGTCGAGTTAATTAGGACAAAGAGTCGCACTGAAGCTACTGGATTAATTAAGCCTGGCCCTGAGCACGCATACAGCGTGCCAATGTTCGTATTCTAGGACGGGCGATTTGACGGCTTCAGGTACCTCGAGACTTTGCCCGTTCGCAAACAAATGGCCCGACTTTGACTGACCGGCGGGGTTAGCCAAACCGACGCACACACACGCATGCACGCGCGCAAGAAAATAATACGCCAGGGAAGTACTCCCTCTGTACCGAAATACATGTCGCTGGAGTAGCTAAACTTCAGCTACTCCAGCGGCATGTATTGGGATTTGCACGATCGTCCGAGCCATCTGATTCAGGGACACGCAGAGATGTTGGTTTGAGGATGCAAAACCCGCACGCACGAACGGTGGGGCGGGAGACCTGACCCCGAGCGCTCACCGCGCGGAGAGCGACGGTACTGTGGCGCCAGCGAATCCCCCGGCCCGGGGCGTTGGGACGTAGGCCGACGGATGGAATGTCCGGAGGCCCCGTACGGTACTCCCTGCGTACGTTTATTTTACGTGCCGATGCCCGAAGCGCGCACGCCCTGGCAGTCGGTACCCAACCCATCGTCCGTCTCCACGCCGGTGAGTCGCCCGCATGCTCACGCCTAAAACGTGGACCATCCATCCATCCGGCCGGTGGCCCCCTCCGCAACCTCTCTGCGGCGCCACCGTCGGTTTAATTCGGTCCGGCCCCCTCCGTCGACCGGTACGGCACGTCCCTTTCTCGCGTACGCACGCAACGCAAAGCGCGCACGGACGGACGCTCGCTCGCTGGGCTGTCGTGCGTCGGCGCGCGCTGGGCGTGGCCCCCCGCTGTACGCTCGTGCGTGCGCTGCATGGCCACACGTCGACAGCGACCACTGATTTGCCCCCCTGCTATGTGTTTGGTTTCGGTTTGGTGCACCCGTTCCTTCGGTGGTGCGCGCGGTGTAGCTGAGCGCTGTGCGTGTCTTTCCGGCTATCAGGCCAACTTCACCGCGCGATCCCAAACGGACGTCCGTTTTGTCCGGTTTCTGTCCATTTAGGTAGGGATTTGGAGTCATGTCCGGGCCTGTCCTGGGATGCGGTGGCCGTGCGCCAAGCGCGCGGCCGCATCCATTTGCCCCATCCTGTCTGTCAGGGCCAAAAATGCCCAAATTTGCATCAAAACTAGTTTCCAACCCAAATATTTGTCTGAAAATTAAAATAGTTTTACAACCCAATTGAAATTGTCTTTAATAAAATAGTTTTACAACCAAATTGAAATTGTCTTGACTGAATATAAATTGGACCAATACATCTATTGGTTGCCAATGTGATCCCAGACATGCTCAACCAAGTCATTTTGAAGATTCAAATGAGTGTGCCAATCATGCATCTCACGGTGAAATTGGACAAACTGTTCAAATGTGGCCGGGTCTTGGTGCAGGGGCTCAATATTTTCACCTTGATAATCAAATCCTTAGTCGAAGATACTCTCATCACGCTCGTCCTCGACGATCATGTTGTGCATAATCACACAAGCAGTCATCACCTCCCAAAGCTTCCTTTCATCCCATGACAGTGCAGGGTTTCGAACGATACCCCACCGGGATTGAAGCACACCAAAAGCACGTTCCACATCCTTTCTAGCACTCTCTTGCATTTGAGCAAATCTCTTTCTCTTCTCACCTTGGGGTTTCGAGATTGTATTCACAAAAGTTGACCACTGAGGATATATACCATCTGCTAGATAGTATCCCTTGTTGTACTGGTGGCCGTTGATCTCAAAGTTGACAGGTGGGGAGTGGCCTTCTGTAAGCCTTGCAAAGACTGGAGAGCGCTGCAACACGTTGATATCATTGTGAGAACCTGCCATGCCGAAAAAAGAATGTCATATTCAAAGATCTTGCGATGCCACCGCTTCTAATATGACAGTGCACCCGTTAACATGCCCCTTGTACTGGCCCTGCCAAGCAAATGGACAGTTCTTTCACTCCCAATGCATACAATCTATGCTGCCAAGCATGCCTGGAAAGTCTCTAGCTGTGTTGGTCGCCAACAATCTCTCTGTATCAGCGACAGTTGGCTGCCTCAAGTACTCTGGGCCAAACACCTCGATCACAGCCTGGCAAAACTTGTACATTGACACCAGACATGTTGTCTCACTCATACGCACATACTCGTCCACCAGATCGCCTGGAATACCATATGCAAGCATGCGGATGGCCGCGGTGCATTTCTGGTAAGAGGAGAATCCAAGCTTGCCAAGGGCATCCGTCTTGCACTCGAAGTATGGGTCAAGAGCAACCACTCCCTCTCGGATACGATTGAACACATGCCTTGCCATGGCGATGAAATTTATCCTACTTGAAAAGTGGGGTGTTGGCAAAGTAATCGGCATAAAGCAGGGCGTGGCCTCTCTCCCTGTTGCGGTTCAGGTTGGGAGCACGGCCAGGGAGTGACCCCCTGTACCGAGGAAGCTGTCGTTGAATATGGTCGTGAACGACCAGTGCAGCCACCACAAGATCTTCATCATCCGACGACGAATCGTCCGACGAACAAAGGAAGTGATGAAAGAAAAACTCGTCTCCACTGTCCATACCTTTGATGGCAAAAGGTCGAACACCTTGCGGTCATGGTGGCGAAGAGGCCGCGATGATCACCTCGATGCAGCAGGGGTGGTTGCCGGCCGGCTACTGGCCGCTCTGGAGCTCTCGTCGGAATCTGCCTCGGCTGCCGTGGTCCATCGCCAACAGTCGTGCCCCCTACGCCACCGGCAAGGACGGCGACGGCCAAACCTCCCCCGATAGACGACCAAAACTACGGCGAAAGCGCGGGCGTGGTGGCGGCCATGTCGAGACGTGGTTTGGTATGGACGGCGGGGGGCTGCGCGGTGAGGAGGCGGCTGGAGAATAGGGGCGGCGCCGGTGGTGGGGCAGGGCGGGGAGAGAGGGTGAAGCATTGGGAGCGAAGGGACTGCTAGTGTCCCCGACAGGCGGGCCACGGGGGGGGGGACAAGGGCGTGCGTCGCGGCCGTCCGCGCGCGTCCGTTTCACCCCAAACCGAGCGCAAGTTTGGGCCGAGGATGAGTCGAAAATGGACGGAATCCGGACATTTGTCCGTTTGAGGCCGCGCGCTGGGCCGCCTCTTTTGTCCATTTTACCCCAAACGGACGGGGTTGGACAGGATAGAGTCGCGCGGTGGAATTGGCCTCACACATCCATCGGCTGCGCTACACACCGAGTCGTCAGCTTGGTAAGCTCTCGACAAAATATTGCAATCAATGATCGGTTGTGCTACACACGCCTTCTTCCTTTCCCCTCTCCGAATAATTACCTGAATTTGACATCAAAGATTTTCATAACGATATAAAAAGCACCCTACCACCACGGGCGCAAGCTGCGAAGTACGAACGGCGTGGGTGCTAATTCTGCCAATCCAACATGGCAAAAATGTTTGGAGACTAAACTGTCCGACGAAGGTGAAAATCTTCCTATGAGGCCGCTGCCAATGCGTCGCTGCTTAGACGAGGTGCTAAGCACGTTAAATGTTTTGCCTAGGTTCACGCATTTGGTATTGTTTCTTCATGTGGTTACCACACTCATCTCTTCATTCTTAATTAACTTGCCACATCAGATTTTTTTGCCTACATGGCAAGCTTAGCATCTGTATAAGGTGGAGTTTTGGGAGGGGCCTGACGAACCTTACATGGAACCTTGCCCTGTAATGTGGTCCCACAAACCGACATGTACCAGTCAGACCTATGTGCCCGGCATGTGGTCAGAGTGCAACAGACGCTCTTCATGTATTGTTTTGATGCAGAAAGGTGAAAGAAGTATGGCGACTCCTCGGACTGAAAGACGTTATTAACCGTGCATGTCAAGTGGACCAAGCGGGTGAAGCAATCCTTGCATACTTGTTAAACTTCCCAGCGCAAGAGGCCACTGTCTTAGGCGTTCCAAATTTCCATGAGCTACTGTCCATTGCCTGTTGATACCTCTGGCGAGAAAGAAGAAAATTTGTTCACAGGGAGAGTGTGCAATCAGTACGAGCACTAGCGGACAATTTTGCCATTTCATGTGATCCGGAAGCTAGAGGTAAGAAGGATGGATGGAACAAACCCCGCAATGGCTATGTGAAACTTGATGTAACCGAAAAAGGCTCACGTCCCGCTTTATATATAAAGCAACGGTCAATCCATCATACAACTCAACACACACCACTTGACACCGCAGCACACACACTTAGGGCAAGATACAAGGGTGATAAGAACAACTATAAGCACCCGACAACTCCAAGCAAACGCTTGAAGCATACGGGGCCCTCTTCGGACGAAGAGAAGCCACCGTCCGATCCAAGGATCGAGGTTTCCCTCGAAGCATCAAGGGGAACGAAGAGGAACTGCGACGACGTTTCCAAGAAGGGTCAGGATGGGTTTTCACCCCGCCAAGCCCTCTTCATCACCCAGACTAGGTACACGAAGCCATCACTCGCCGCACCTCTGCCACCCGTCGTCGCACCTTGACCACCATGCCGCCCTTACGACCATGGCAGTCAGACCACACCCGAGCCAAGAACTCCGCCCATGAGCACCGCAGCTACCACCACCAAGGTCGCCGCCCCGGCATCCAAGAGCCCGACTCCAACTCACCCGAGATGCGCAGCTATGGCGAACGAAGACATGAGCGGAAAAGATCCCTCCTTTACTACTCCTCAGAGGCCCCCAGCCCCGAAACCCACCCCTGAATCGGCCAGACCAAGCCACCACCGCCTTGCCTTGCCCCTCCCGGGCAAGGAACGAGCTCCCCTGTGGAACACCATAACCAACGGAAGGCAAGGATAACTCTGTGGCCCTCCTGGCAGCGGAGTCGTCCCTCAACGATGGACGTCCACTGGGAGCAGACCAGCCCTCCGACGGAGGCAACATAAGCATAACGAGAGGAAGGAGCAAAGTACAAACCGATCCGCCTGCAGACGAGCCGATGCCGGGGCAGAGTCCGGCCGTCGCCGCAGCCGAGACCGCCGAACCACCGTGTAGCCAGCACATCGCAGGAAGGTCACCACGAGGCCAGGCCTCACCGCTCCCCTGCCGCCCATGGCCAGAGCAGCCACCACGCCGAGCAGCTCCCCCACCCATGCTGAAAGGGCATGTTGCCCCTAAGTGTGGTTTTGGTGATTAATGACAATCTCTATGGACTAGTGTTTTCATTGAGATATATTTGAAGGGATTGTCCATAGATGGTGCATCAAGGATATTAGATGGAATCAAGGATAAAGTCCATACATATGAAGATATGTTTACTCTAAGTGTTGGTATTAATTGACAAATTCCTATGAAGCATCAAGTGCATTGAATCCTATAGGAAGAAATGTTCCATAGTGATGCATGAAGCATGTTGGATTTATGTGGGAAGAATGCCATCAAAACATTCGAAGAAGTCCTCATGGTATCCCTCTCTGGATACCCCGTGTGAAAGGATCGATATAGTTGACTAGAGGGGGGGGGGTGAATAGGCAACTAACAATTTTTAACCTTATCTTTATCAATTTAAACTTTGCATCAAAGTAGGTTGTCTAGATATGCAACTAGGTGAGCAACCTATCTAACATATAAAAGCTGCTAGAGTACCCGCCATCCCACCGCCATCTCCGTTTCGAATGATTCCTGTACGCTCGATCTGCCTCGCTGGCTCATTTTTACGGTGCTGTCAAAAATCCAGCCACTCCTTCATCTGCACATTGTGCTTTCCTGCATAAGTGAATGACCGGTGGGCCTCCTTTTCTCATTGGCCCAGTTTTGCGGTGTGTCTCGCGTGTACTCTGCGTGTGAAAAGAGGGGATCCGCATAGAGAGTGGGGTTCGCACGGTAAAACCTAGCCACCAATCCCCTCGAGCCATGCGTCCTCTCCTCTCCCTCCCCTCCCCTTCTCTCGCCGCCATCGCCTGTCGCTGGAGCCCTGCGCCCCCTCCTCCCCTACCCCCACTTCTCTAGTCGCCGTTGCTCGTCGCTTTCTTCGCCCGCATTCGTTCCAACGGTGGCGGCGGCGGCAGCGACCTGCACGCCAAGGGCGATGGCAGTGGCGTTCGATCTGATGCAGCGCCATAGAGAGAGGAAAGGAAAGAGAGGAGGGCGAAAGAGAGAGGAAAAAGGAGATGTAGGTGCGTTGGCTGACGTGAGAGGGTCATCGGCTTGGAAGGACGCGGACAACAACGGCTTGGACCAACAGTGTCTTGGCTTCGGGAGCTGCGCATCGAGGGACGACGACCACATCTGCCGCCATCACCAAGGTGAGCTTCACCCCCTCCCCCCTCTCTCTCTCTCTGAGCCGGATTTGTTGGTGAGGTGTTCCACGGTGAGGTATGAAGAGGCGACGTACCATCTTCTGCATAAAAGTAGTTTTTCTTTCTTCATGTGATTATTTTGGGATCTAGCTCTATGCATCCACTTTTCTAGATTAACTTTAGAAAATGGTGGCAGTAATTGGTTGAATGGTTGAAGCAGTAGTCAATTTGGTTCATATGCTTTGAATAAAATTGTGTTCATAGATCATGTTATGCACTTTGAATGAAATTGTGTTCAATATACCAAGGACATCAAGAATTTGATTCATAAATGCAACCAAGATGCAGAGCGGTGGTGGATGGCGGCAGCCTGCTCCCAAGTTGCAGGTGATGTTGCGAGATAGCAGTATACCAAGGGTTATAAGAATTTGATCCATAAATGCAGCCAAGATGCAGAGCGGTGGTCGACAGCGGCGGCCTGCAGCTCCCAAGTCGCAGGTGAGAAAATAATGTGGCGGTTGTTGGTTTGCATAAATACTGATCGAGGCATTGTGAGAATATTTTGTGAGGTATCCTGATTGGCATATCACAAGCTGCTAATGTTGTTCAACCAGGTGTGTGCGTGGACATCTTCATGATTACTAATTACAAATGAACACACGTATCTTCTGTTGAAGTTATGAGTGTTAAGACTTGAGAGTGGTGGCTCATTGTTTCTGTATTCAAATACTGATGAATCGACACTTCCAAAAGATATGTAAGTTCATTCATCATCTCTGACTCTATGCTATATATCATAAGGTGTTTCATTTCTCAAGCCACTGTTTGGTCTGTGTACAATATGTACTTCCTCTTTGTAGGTCAGTCAAATTGATAGGATAATGTATGATCATGCTTTGTATAGAGCTGACCTCACATGGAACGTCCTATCCATCTTAAACTTCACCCAGGCTTGATACAATTGACCCTTTAATTTCCTAGAAATTCTCATCTTTGCCTGTGCAAATATTATTTTATTTGTCATACTCTTATACATTAAAGTTACATTTTATCCCACAGACTGATGGCCAAAGAAGATTTGGGAAGTTCCACTATGTTCCTACAGACTGTTGGCCAAAAAAGATTTGGGGGGAAATAGCTCTAGAGAAGGATTGAGATGAAAATGGTAGAATCATGGTAGAACTGTTTATATTGCTGATTGAGACGGTGATTGTGATTTATTGCTTTTTACTATTTTTTTATCTTTTCTACTTTGCTCAGATAATTTATACAGGTTGTTCTTTCTTTAGTACCAATGAATAACTTGGTTACACGATATACTTGAAGACTGTAGTAGGAACAAAATGCTTGGCAGACCAAACTAATTAGGTAAGCTGAGAACTAATTAAACCCTAGAATAATTGGTTGCCAGTGATAGAATCATCTTGTACTGTTGTACATAACTATTTTTGATTTCAACTTTGGTGTGGTCATGTAGCTTTGAAGTTTCCTGGAGACAGACTACTCTTGCATCATTATGTGCAACCCACAGGGATCTCGCTCGGTGAGACATGCACACCTATGCCACATCTTTACATGTAAGTTTGTTTTGCTTAGCCATGGACAGTGAGGTCCCCCTTCTCTGATTTCTTCATTCCCAGTTCATTTATTTATTTGATATCAATATCTTTACTATAGGATTTATGTCCTTGCCAACTCTACAATTGTTAATTGCACACTCAGAGTCTGGATATTGAATTAGCTACTTTTGCGATCCCTGGACTACACGAGTCAATAGAGCTGATGTTCATCAGTATTTCTGGATTGCCCATCTTTCAGTTGAGTTAAGGCTTTTTCTATTGTCTGCAAATGAAAATTATTTGATGTACCCCTGGTATGATAAAAGAAGAGATTGCCCTTTTCCTTTGTAAAATTTTCCACACACGATGTTGTCGAGGATGATTTCAGAATTTATATGCTCATTGGTTCCATTACTCCTTTCCCCATTAACTCATATTAGACAGTGGTGTATAAAGGTTGCACCTGACTCTGTTTTCCAAGGAAATACAAATGAAGTTATATTACTTGCAACCTGCGACCCCTCTTCGCTAAACAAGAAAAGTAAAAATGATAACCTATCAGGCAGTAAAATTACGTGGCTGATCTCTGTTTTGTGCATGTTCGGTTGGGATTATGAGTTGTTCTACTTCCCTTAAGAGAGTTTATTTTCCTCTCATGAGATGCATACTTATATTTCTGGAATAAATGAATCTTTTGGGTTGTAACCTGTTCTTAGTAACGATGCCTTACCATCTGCCTTCTGCTCTCCTTTATGTTGTTTTTTCTAAATTATTTCTATGGACTACTACCATAACTTGTTGGTTTAGTTTAGTTAGGTGTCTAGGAAGAATTTGCAGTCTTGCAGATGAATCATGATATCAGGTTTAGGCATGCACATGGCCACTAATCACAAAAAATGATATCTGATAAAGCCATCATCATGTCATGTAATTACTTGCAGAACAATTATATTGTTTTTTGGGCCGGTAAAGCGGAAACGGTAGGACTCTGCAAGTCATGTGAGTGTTGTTTGATTATTTACTTTCTCAAGTGTGTGGATGTCGTTAGCATGTTTAGTATACGCACGGAGATATGCAAAGTGTAAAAATAGTTTCCTGGGAACGTCAGATTTTTTTTCTCCTTGGAACGAATGAAATGTTCGCCAGCGAGCGATCACCCCACCGAACGTTTTTGGTCGATCTGGGGGAGGAGCTGGACCGAACGATTCGCCCAGGCCCCCACGCGAACAGTTGCCTCCTGCAGGCAAAAACAAAACTTTGACTAGGCCTTTACAGCCTCCAATTAGGCTAAAAAATGGCCCTGTTTTTTGTGACGCCTCAACACTTGGATCATCGCTCGAGGTTATTGCTTTTGAGTTTCAGGTGATAGGTTCTTTTTATTGATTTTTTGGAAATCATGATGCTAAATATATGGATTGTGTCAGTTAGCTAATCTATTGGCTCTTTGATGTGAATGGTGACATGATGCCAATGAAAATACATTTTGAACTGATAGTATTTGTATAGTTTAATTTTGACAGAGTATAGGAGCATACTCAATGTCTTCCGCTTTTTGTATGAGGTCGGCTTATCTTGCTTATAGTAATTAGCTAAATAAATATATGGGCATTTAAGAATATCTTTGCAATTAGGCCAGGCGTGAGAAAAATTTCAAAGACGATGATGTTCTCTTTTGGTGTATTTCTATTCTCCCTGTTCCAAATCTTTTTGTTTGGATGCCACTGGCACACCACATGCTGTTCTGAAGATATCATGCTATGGGACTTCTCAGCAGAACCTAAACAAAAGGAAGCTATGGTTTTACTTGCAGCTCAGTTTTCACATCCTTCCCAGGTTTCACAAAAACATACACATATGCTTGGATGGGTGTCCTTGCCTGCGACCTTGCTGTATCCACAGGTATTGCAACTCCTTCCCATCCAATTTATTCGCTGTTCGTCCTCTCTGCTGTGATTTGGCGATTGAAATCAATTCATCTGGATAGGGAGGAGCAATTCAGTAATCATTTACGCACCATGTATAGGCTGAAAGCTGAAAACTAAAGACCATGGAAAAGATAACACCATCTTTTATTGGAAAGATAGAGATGGAAAACTAAAAAAAATAGTATTAGCTTTTTTATCCAATGGAAATTCATACCACGTGAGCCCTGAGGTTGAGAATGGGAAAATGACTGAACTTGTTCACAACACTAGCAGTAATCTTGACCTTTATTTAACTGGTTTTGTATTCTCGACCTGTTTGCATATTTTTATAGATGAATTAGTCCCAGTGTTACTGGTTCACTTGCTACATGGCTCGAGCATGCTACTCCTAACCTAAGTGGTTGTTGGTCCCACTTTATTGATGGATGGAGGAGGTTGAGAATTTTCTTATGTTTGTTTGTATTTTCTTTCCAGATAATCTGCATGGTGCTACTTAAAATTTATGAATGGTTTGTCGACATGTTACTGGGATTTAGAGGCAGAAACGTCTTACTCCTGACTACATGGAGTTCTCAATAAATTATTCTTGTCATTTTTTTCGAGGTGATGTTCGCTCCGGTTCCTCCTTCTCTACCCAGCAGTATGGGTAACTCAAAGCATAGATCTGATTGTGCTTCTTGCAGTCTATGCTTCCTATCTCCAGGTCATCCGCCTCCCAAAGACTACTCCGAGGTATGAAAGTAAAGCCCCTTCCTCCGCCTTAATGTTGACCGCGTTCATACCTGTGTTATATTTTTTGTGTGCAACCACAATAATGGTTCTTTATTTGTTTCATTTTGACATACATGTTTCTGGAATACTCTTACCTGCCATAAGACATGCAGTCAAAGTTGATTTTCTTATAAGCTAGAACATCTCATAGCTAATTGATAGTTGCACCGCCTGATTCTTTTTACCTAGAAGGTCCCGATGCACATTGTATAGCAGACATACAGTGTATGTAGTCTTCTTGACGAGGAGGTTTTACAATGATATAAATATAAAATAATTGGAATCATTGCAATGCATTATTTTCTCTCATTCAATATAAATATAAAATGATTTTGGCATGGCCATCCTTTTTGGTATATAGTGTTTCCGATGACAAACATAGGGGATCTTTTGTACAGATGCAAATTTCCATGTTCTTGTATTAGACCTTGGAACTTTGCAGTTATTGCAAGTTCTCTTACATATACTGTCTTTGGACTTTGTACTTCATTTTTAAATTTCAGAACTAGGATAGTTATATACCTCCTTGGCAGTGGCGGAGCTAGCATTTGACAGCAGGGTGGTCCGGCCCAAAAAATTGATAAGCAAAATGACATATGAATTTTCTAACAAACTATCAATATCTTATAGAAGGTCTTACAAACAACTAAAATTCTCAATTAATCTCAGTTTTGTACATGATATGTTAGCTTGCCTTTTGTAAGTATTTTTCGATCGAGTCGAATTAGCTGCTGCTATATATTGGTGATTTGCATGAGCATAATACTGCTGTAGAAGACCATGCTAATCAAGCGAATATGCTTCTTAAGGAGAATCGAAATAACAGCCAGTCGTGGATGGATTAGAATGGAATATTTATTACCTTAGTGACAGCATCGGGCGGGCGTTGAATCGTGGACATGTCCCCCATGGATTTGGGCGGCTGAACAGATGGACCGAGCTCCCTCCTCCGCCCAAGAAGCAGCCGAGCTCCCTCCTCCGCCCAAGAAGCAGCCGGGGAAGCAGCACCGATGGCCGGAACAACATGGCGGATCCAAATCGCCAGTCTCCTCTGTCCAGAGCTGAACTGAGTGGCTGCCCCCATGAGAGGACACGGGCACAACCAAACCCACACACACCAGACACACGTGCATGGTGGCTTATCCGGTGGGAGACTACCGCTTGCTCCCGCCGAACCATTGTGTCCCACAACGGTTGCACCTGTCCACCCGTGAACGTTGTGTCCCACTGCCGCTTGCACCTGCCCAACCGTGAACTGCCGTTTGCACCCATGAATGTTGTGGTCCACCCGGAAAATGCATATCTGAGCGCTCGCAGGTGCCAGCCATCTATTCCAAGGGGAGAAAAAAAACTGTACTTCCAAGGAGTTTTTCTTTTCTTTCTAAAGGGTCTATTATTCTCAGGTACTCTCTCCGTCCCATAATATAAAATACTTTTTGACACTACATCAGTGTTAAAAAACGTCTTACATTATGGGACGGAGAGAATAGGTTTTATTCACATAAACAAGTGTGACGACTGGTCAAAATCTTACCACTCAATTATTATTTTCAAAAATGATCCATATCTATTATCAATGTTCATTGGAAATACAAAGCATATCAAACATATAAAAATTACATTGAGATTCCAAGACCGTCTCGCATAGCCACTACTGTCGCGGACGCTAGCCAAGAAGTCTTCATGCATGTGCCCCTTGTTCAATACGTGGAGCCGCAATCATCATTGTTGAACCTTGCCTAGATCTGAAGCATCTGACATCAAATCCCGTCACATGACGAGAAACCCTAACCTCATCACCCCAAGGAGACGACAGGAATCTACGCTAGAGCTTCGTCGGCTATGTTCAAATGGACTGAAAGACAAACTCGAAGAAGTAGTGCCATCATCCACTCGAGTGTCGACCTCTAAGGACTAAAAAACCTGACCTAAACTACTAACCGAATCGAAGGCATCGAGATTCCCATCCCCATCATCGATCGACGGAGCGGTAGAAAAGGGAAGGTGAATCCACGGGCTCGCCGGTGAAGTTTCGAGGGGAGAGTTTGCCCTAGCCACCTAGAGTTTACTCTCCCCGAACAGCAAGCGACCGAATGAAAACACATGTCCGAGCACTCCCAACCATCCATTCGCAAGGAGTTTTTTTCCTTTTGAGGGTCTATATTCTCTAAGAGTTTTTATTCACATAAACAAGTGTGATGTGAGATAATGAAAAAAGATATTTATCTTTCCGACCGACATCGGACCTCCTATAGTTTTGAGCAACGTCTCGAAGCAACCAGAGGTAGTTTCTGATAGACTTTGGTCAATGTATCCTGGCCAGCATGCTTCAATGGTTACTAAGACAGCCATCTTTTGTTTCATATCAATGAGACCAAGATCTTTCCCCTTTCGAAGAACTCCGAGCAAGCTACATATAAACTTTAGTCTTCCCTTGCTGCTTCTATGGTGAAAATAGTATATGAGCTCACTTCATATAGTATATAAGCTATTCTTTTGTGCATCGTTTCCAATCTTATGTGCTCACTGCATATAGTATATGAGCTATTCTTTTCAAGCAACAAATATATTAATGCATTCTCTCACAATAAGTAACTTACACATGGCCTTTGCGCCATAGGTGCAACGGGTCATCTAGTATGATGCAACAACAACAAGCACACAAGCAAGCAAGAGATGCAACACAATATACGCTTGCACAAGTAAAGGTACGAAATAACCAAGAGTGGAGCCGGTGAAGACGAGGATGTGTTACCGAAGTTCCTTCCCTTTAAGGGGAAGTACGTCTCTGTTGGAGCGGTGTGGAGGCACAATGCTCCCCAAGAAGCCAGTAGGGCCATCGTATTCTCCTAACACACTCACACAATGCGAGATATCGTGATTCCACTATTGGTGCCCTTGGAGGCGGCGATTGAACCTTTACAAACAAGGTTGGGGCAATCTCCACAACTTAATTGGAGGCTCCCAACGACACCATGGAGCTTCACCACAATGGACTATGGCTCCGAGGTGACCTCAACCGTCTAGGGTGCTCAAACACCCAAGAGTAATAAGATCCGCAAGGGATTAGTGGGGGAAATCAAATTTCCCTTAGTGGAAGTGTAGATCCGGGCCTTCTCAACCAATCCCTAGAAAATCAACAAGTTTGATTGGCTAGGGAGAGAGACCGGGCGAAAATGGAGCTTCGAGCAACAATGGAGTTTGGGGATGGAAGAGGTGTGTCTTCTTGGAGAATAAGACCCCTTTATATAGTGGGGGGATACATCCAACCGTTACGCTGCCCGTAGCTCGCATCTGGGCGGTACTACCGCTGCCCGCTGCCACAGCGGTACTACCGTTGTGGCAAGCAGGCATAGGGCACCCATGGCTGAGGGAAGAGGAGTACACGCACTAGGGCGGTACTACTGCCTTGGGGAGCGGTACTAACGCCAATAGGCGGTACTGCCGCTTCCTACAGCCGCTGGAAAAACAGGGGAGGGCAGCGAGCTGAGCGGCAGTGGAGCGGAAGTAGGAGCGTACTACCGCGCCCTACTGCCGTCCCTACTACCGCCCCCTGCATGGTCTTTTATGAAAACCCAACACGAAAAAGTCGAGACCACAACATGGGCGGTAGTACCAACATCACTAACAAGCGGTACTACCGCCCTGGCCACGGTACTACCGCTTAGCACAAGACACCCCTTGTTTTGCACAACACGGAAACTCCAACAGGCAGGAAGAAAGCGTGGGTGCAAGGAAAATGTGTACGTGATGATTCCACCGATACTCTTCCGAAACGGATCCCCTCTTGATAGTACGATCATCCCTACGACTCAATTCCACCGAAAAGAAACGAAGGAAAATAATCCGTCTAAAGTGAAGTCCTCGAGGGGTAACAATCACAAAGTGCCCTTATATTAGATCACCTGAAACACTTAGAGCACACGATTAGTCCGCAAACGTATTGTCATCAATCACCAAAACTACCTAAGGGATAAATATGCCCTTACAATCTCCCCCTTTTTGGTGGATTGATGACAACACGGGATTTGCACAAAATAGTAATTGAAAATAAGCAAACCCCCTTCTAACAAAATATAGACGGGCTCCCCCTAGAGGTGTGCACCAAGGAATTAGCATGAAAGGCTATGTGCACATCTTTAGGATCAAACTCCCCCTATATTTTGTAGGCATGCAACATCCTTGCATATAAGAATAACAACAAGTACAACTAAGCAAGGACGAGCATGAGAGAAATAATATAAATGCTGAAAATGAGGCATCTCACAATATAATAGGGTACTTGATACTAAAGTAGATAGGAGGGTAGTTCACATATGTCTTATACCATATGGTCTTGCTCATAGCCGAAAGAAAGCGAACAAAAATGAACGAACACAATGAACACGAGACACGAGACACAAACGAACACAAACACGCCAACACACACGCCGACACAAGACCTAAGGCAAATCCCTAACTCTCCCCCTTTGGCAGCAAGACACCAAAAGGGACGAAACGACACACGATGGTAGTAGGTCTCCATGGCATCACCAGTCAGGCCCCTCCTCCTCCTCTTCCTCAGAAACCTCTGCAACACGGGGAGAAGTGTGAACTCCGGTGTCCTCCTCAGTGTCAGACCACGAGCAATGCACTCTGATCCAGGACTCCTCATCAGTGATTGTCGTGGAATTGTCACGGCAAATGTCCTCATGAAAGGACTTAGTCGTGAGGCCATCGCAACTAGGAAGCTTAAAGGGGGTAACTGAGACAAAGGACACGAGGTTTATACTGGTTCGGCCTCTTACGATGAAGGTAAAAGCCTACAATCCAGTTTTGAGTGGGATTGCTTATGTATCGATAACAAGGGAGCGAATCGCTTGACATAGATCTCGAGTTGATGTTACTTGCCCTGAACCGCCGCCGGGTCGTCCCTTTATATACAGAGGTAGACGCCCAGCAGCTCTACAGAGTCCCGATCGGCTCATACACAGTGTCCGGCTCGGTCTCTTAACTATTCTGTCCTTACAATACAAGTCACGCATACATGGAGGTTTATCACTACGGGCCTTAAGTCACCTCTGGGCTTTGGGCCCTTAACTAAACCGCCATCTCCATCCTGGGTATTGGGCTTCAAGAATATTTGTAAGTATAACCCGGCCCCTCCTGGGCGGGTCATACCAATAGTAATATCCCCAACATTAGGCCCCAAATTGATTTGAACTGGTTTATGTCAATCTTCGATACTTTAAGAAAAAAAATCTTTCCGCTCTTATGAAATTTCTGTAACCCGCCATGACGTCATCCTTTGGATTTGTGGTAACCCGCCGTGACGTCACCTGTCATAAAAGCATGTTTTATTCAATGTATCCCAACAGATCTTTGTCTTGATGACCCTCCCAAAAATCGAGGCATCCTTGTAGTCGGATAACTTATATTTTTGGCCTCCTTGTTTTTCGTGCTCTTTTGGTGGTCCTTCCTTATAAATAGACCCGACTAGGTCTTCTTCATTCTTCTCGTTCACGTCTTCTTCCTCTCGCCCCATCTGCTACTGGAGCTCCGCCGCCACCACCGCAGCACATCTTATCTCTGTCGACCTAGGCCGCTGCATCGACCTAAACTTGACTAGAACATAGCAGCGCCCTTCCGCAGTAGATCCATCACAGTAAGTTTCCCCCTTTATGCTCTATAGATCCATGCTAGGGTTAGCGAGTTCATCTGTACAGTTCCCTGTTCCTCCTAGTTCTTCGCATTTGCTTGTGTCGTGGCTTCTTTGATCCAACAGTAGCGTAGATCTCGTGCGGTAGTTGCTCCGCATCCATTTTAGATACTAGTAGATCTTCTTTCCTTGAATTAAATTCCCACTGGAATGCATGAACTCCTCTGCGCCATATTTTAGGTCTAGAAAATTTTCTTTTCTGAACATCTGTTTGATCCAAAATAATGGTTGCAAATTGTGAAACCTGTTTGTACAACACTTAGGCAAAAATCTGCATTTGTTAGATTCATCTAACCATGGCGACTCTGAACGCCGGTTTAAGGAAACTATGCTCAATTGATAACTCTGATCACCCGCGTCGGTTTAAATAATCCTGGCGGCTTATAGAACCTATGACGGTTTAAATAACCTTGACATGATTACCCTTATACCATTAGGCCCCTTCGTAAGCCGCCATCTTGAATATGCACTGTAATATTTTTCCTACCCGGCTTAAATTTGAACCGGTACTTTCACTTTGTCTTAGGTTTTCTTTCAAAATGGCGCCAAAGGAACCTACTTCCTACAACTGGGTTAAATCCATTGTCACTGACAGTACTTTGAATGACTTTGTGAAGACCGACTATCTGTCGAAAAAGAAGTCATGTCTTATCATGCTCCTGACCCAGAGGAGGAATTTCCTCAACCCAAAGAAGGAGAGGTTGTTATTTTCACGGATCACATGAACCGGGGCTTCACCCCACCTGGCTCAAAGTTCTCCAGAGACGTGCTCCATTTCTTTGATCTTCACCCACAAGACATTGGACCCAATTCCATGTCAAATATCTGCAACTTCCAAGTATTCAGTGAAGTATACCTCGAAGAAAAACCCAATTTGATGCTCTTCAGAGAACTATTTTATTTGAACCGTCAGAATGAGTGTGCTAGCGGACAGAGCTTAGAGCTTGGCGGTGTCTCAATCCAGCGCCGTAGGGATGTGATCTTTCCTTACGCCAACCCGCCGAGCCACCCCAAAGATTGGAATATGACGTGGTTTTACTGTCAAGACATCTCTCCAGCTGGTGAAAATCGTCTGCCCAGCTTTCGTGCTCTTCGTCTTGGGCCCAACCATCATTTGCCTGACATGATTACAGCCGCCGAGCATAAATCCCTTGCCCCCACTTTGGCTAAGATCAAGGCTCTTCTGGGGAACGGGCTAACAGGCATCGACCTGGTCCGGGTTTGGCTCACCTGGCGGGTTATTCCGTTGAGCTGCCGCACCGGCTTAATGTGCGAGTATACAGGCGCAAAGAATGACCCTCTGAGACACAACCCTGATGACCTGCCTGAGGATGTCATTTATGATATGACCAAGTCTCTTTTAGACGAGAGCCTGGCTGACTGTGGGAAGGTGGCCTTAGCCCCCTTCTGCAAAGTGAACCCGGATCCAAAGGTAAGCCGCCCATATGAAATAATTACCGTACTTTTTTGATGTCTCACCCATACTTATACATATGTTAATGTTTGCAGGCGGGTGATAAGTTCTGGAAGGTCCAATATGACCATGAGGCTGCTAAGAGAGCCAGGAAGGAGAAGAAAGCCGCCACGAAAAAGGCTGCCAAAAAGAAAGGAAAAAAGGCCACCGCCTCTGACCTCCTTCGACTAGCAGACTCTTCTGAGTCGGAGGTAGCCCTTGACTCCCTTGGCTCATTTTTTAATCATCTTATTGACACTGATTATCAGCAGGAAGACACAGGAGCAAGCCGTAACAAGGCGGACAAGGTAACTATCCTTTCCTTCGACTCCAAGCCTTTGCCAAGACAGAAAATCCGCAGAGTGACCCGGAAAGTAAGGTTTTCCCATCCTTTAGCTCATCACGATCGTTAATTTCTATTGAAGCGGCAGATTCATGAGAGTCGGAGGCAGCCTCGGACCAGCAAGGATGCGGAGCTCTCCTCCGGCTTATCAAACACTCCAAGGAAGCGCCGGAAAGAGGTCACTTCTGTTTTAACTACCTTTTATCCCTTGGAGGGTTATACTCGCCAACCGCTCAATTCTTTTGACTCGGATTACCAGGACACTTCCCCTTCCTCCGGCGACTCAATGCAATCCAACCTTCCGGCTTTCAAGACTGCTCCAGGGTATAATAATGTGCTTATCTTGTTTTTACTTTAACCCCTTGCATCTGTATTAACCTTTATTTCTGACACAGTGGACAAGCCAAACCCAGCAAACGGGTTAAGAAGAGCAAGCCAACTGAAGATACAGTCGTGACCGAGCCGGTTCCTGAAACAGCTGTGCCAGACTTGTTAACTCATGAGCCGCCATCTGAGCCAGCTCAAGACTTACCAATTCCCACTCCTGACCTGCCCGCGGAACGAGCCGCAAGTGAACCAGAAAAATCCAAAAGCCCCTAACCTGGTCAGGACTGATGACCCTCAAAACACTGATGTTGAGATCACCAGAACCGGCTTTGTTGAGCTAGAAGACCGACTGTACTAGCCAAGTGCCCCGCCAAAGGAAAAACTTCTGGACCAACGCCGGCTCAAGCTTGATGTTGCAAATTATGCTCACATGAGTATTGGAGACATCTTTTCTGGCTACATGAGCCAAGTGCACAGCAGTCGGAACCTTGAAATTGATATGGTGAAGCAAATGCACCAAAAATTTGAGGTACCACCCTTTTTTGCATTCATTTATCTGTACTATGCCAGCCCCCAAGTCTATTGCTTATGATTAATATGCTGTAGACTTAACAACAAATTTAGTGACATTAGTAGCATAAATGGATAAAATATGAAAGAAATCCGGCTTACTCTGTAGTCCCCAAGGGGCGGCTTAACCAACATGGTTGAGCCGGTTCTTAAAATATAGAAAAAACACTTACATAGCTTTGATCAGCAATATGCATTAGCCCCCAAGTGCCAAGTATTATTGCTTGCAAAATGCTTGGGACTTACTGTTATGAACCACCAGGTTATGAACCGCCACTGAAAATAGAATTTCTTCGGTAAACATTAGCCCCCAAGTGCCAAGCATTGTTGCTTGCAAAAGGCTTGGGACTTTAACATTGGACTAAAATTGGCTTGATTTTGACCCATATAGGCCTCCACCAGTCAACTCGAATATGAGGTGACTGATCTGAAGAATTGCCTCGAGACCCAAGAGACAGAAGTCCAAAAGGCCAAAACCAAATTCAAATTCAGCATTTTTGAGCAAGAAAAAATGAAGAAACAATTTGAAACTGAAAAGAAAGCCTGGGCTGATGAGAAAACTGCATTGATCAGCCGGGCTGACAAGGCAGAGGCGGCTCTGGAAGAAGCAACCGATGAGCTAACCGGCTTAAAGCGCCATATCTCTCAAATGGTCTCGGCGATCTTTGGTAAGTCGCCCTGCAAGCATTTAAACATTTGATCTTTTTAGTTGATCATAAAATTTTGAATTGACTCACCGGATCATGTTTATGCAGGCCCCAAAAGCTCCAGTTTGAACCAAGACATGCTGATCAAACTGAAGACAGTATATACACTGGTGGAGCAATTGTACACCGGGTCTCAACGCGCATTAGCCACGGTGGCTTTATCAAATGAAGTGCCTACCCTCCTGGTAGAGGTTTTAAAGAAACTGTCCTGGTAGAGGTTTTAAAGAAACTGTCCGTGCCACCCCCAACGGTTCAATGAACTGAGACGGTCAGCTGGAAGAGCCGGAGCGGTAAATGCTTTAAGCCGGGCCAAAGCTTGGTTACCAGAATTAGACCCGGCCGATATTGCCACCGGCTACCCAAGCTTGAAGGAAGATGGCACTTCTTTTCAAGAGGCAGATTTCACCGCTTGCGTAAAGGAGATACGCCCCGTGGCTATCTTGATAGCAAACGAGGTGAATCTTACCAAGTACCAGGCGGGTTATGATGAAGAGAACTGGAGAATTCCAACGCCTCACTATGAAGTGAGCAGTCTGATTCCCCCACTCCGTAAGCATACCTTCGCCCCTGAAGTTGACCCGGCCAGCCTAGTTGATGATGAAGCTGAATTTGAAGCTTTGAACAACATTGCCTGGTCATCGTCAACCTTCCAGGAAAGGGAGCAAGGCGAAGACGCGGAGAGGGCTAACCCGGATGCTTCAGGCCAATCATGAAGGCTAACCTGTCGTGGCGGCTTACGCCTGTGATGTACTAAAAAACAATATGAATCATTTGGACTCAGGGAGTCATGCAATAGAATAGAATTAACTTTAGTTTGGCCGTGCCATCATGCACATTTTAATGCTTAATGTCATTAAGCCGCCATGTTATATATCCACCCGTGTTACTTTTCATCTGCTTACCGTATGCTTGAACAGACCTGTTAACTGTCCTACATATTGAAACAGACCACAAGATCCCTTGGTGGCTTACCGCCAAGCGGGTGAAGATAACTTAATATAAAAGAACCACAGATAAAGTTGTTATAAAAAACACAACAACATCTATGATAGTTTAAATTTGCACCACCGGCTCATATGACCCGGTCAGTAAGGGTGAAAACCCAGTCGACACCCTAAATTTCAAAGATATAAGGATGCTCATATATTGGTGACTCATCAGTCAATATTAAGCTGGGTTAAAAATAACCACACTTATACTTTGTAGACCTCAGAAAAAATCTCAAGTAAAATAAAAGGTGCTTTCCAAAGAAAAACTTTAAATCAAAATAGAATATAAAAAATTTCAAGGCTGCTGATTCGAATACGATTAGTAAACCGTTCCAAAGGGGTTAAGCTAGGATTCGAATACGATCATGTAGCCCCCAGTGGCTTTGGCATTGCGCCGATCAAGAGGGTACCGACAACTGTGTTCTCTTTGGTTCGAATACGACCTATGTTTGAACAGGAAGCCCCCTAATGACCTTGAGAGTTTTTTAACGACTCTGATTCAAATACGATCAAAGTCGGTTCCCAAAAGGGGTTAGGCTATGATTCGAATACGATCAAGAAGCCCCTTAGTGAGCTCGGCAGTGTGCCAATGAAAAGGGTACCGACAACTATGTTCTCTTTGGTTCGAATACGACCTATGTTTGAACAGGAAGCCCCCTAGTGATCATAATTTTTAACGACTAGATTCGAATACGATCGTAAGCCGGATCAAGTTGGTTAAGCCGTGTCAAAATATGATCAGCCCCCAAGTGATCATGTTAGATAATAATGATAATAACAATGAAAAATTTACCTTTTGAGGAAGGAAAAAAGGACAGAGGTCCTGCTTTATTATTTATCATAATATATACATTGTTAAAATATGTATATCAAGAGAGCCGATGGCTCAAGTGTAGTAAGGCCGAAGATGAGCGATATTGCACGGCCGGCGGGTCTCCTCCTTCGACTTACGTGAGTCTTTGTGCTCTCGAACATCGATAAGGTAATATGACCCATTGTTCAAGTTCTTGCTGACCAAAAATGGCCCTTCCCAAGGTGGGGATAACTTATGAGCATCAGTTTGATCCTGGATGAGCCGGAGCACTAAATCACCTTCCTGAAAGGTTTTGGATTTAACCTGGCGGCTGTGATAGTGGCGCAAGTCCTGTTGGTAAATTGCTGAACGAGCTTCTGCCAAGTCCCGCTGTTCATCTAACAGGTCAAGAGCATCCTGGCGCGCATGTTCATTGTCTGCCTCCACATAAGCCGCCACACGAGGTGAATCATGATGGATGTCACTAGGGAGAGCTGCCTCAGCTCCGTAGACCATGAAGAAGGGCGTATAACCCGTAGATCTGTTAGGAGTAGTGTTGATGCTCCATAACACAGAGGGTAACTCCTCAACCTAACAACCCGGCGTCCACTGCAGGGGGACCAAAAGCCGGGGCTTAATGCCTTTCAAGATCTCCTGATTGGCTCTCTCGGCTTGACCATTGGACTGGGGGTGAGCCATTGATGAAAGATCAAGCCGAATATGCTCATGTTGACAAAATTCTTCCATGGCGCCTTTAGATAGATTAGTTCCATTATCAGTTATAATGCTGTGTGGAAACCCAAAGCGAAATATCACCTTCTTCATGAATTGAACCGCCGTAGCTGCATCACACTTACTGACTGGCTCTGCCTCAATCCACTTTGTAAATTTATCAACTGCCACCAAGAGGTGGGTCTTTTTATCCTTGGAACTTTTGAAAGGCCCAACCATGTCAAGCCCCCAGACTGCAAACGGCCAAGTAATTGGAATCATCCTCAATTCTTGAGCCGGCACATGAGCCCGTCTTGAGAACTCCTGACAACCGTCACATTTACTGACCAGATCCTCCGCATCAGCATGAGCCATTAGCCAATAAAACCCATGATGAAAAGCCTTGGACACAAGGGATTTTAACCCGGCGTGATGACCACAATCCCCTTCATGCATCTCACGTAGAATTTCTTGGCCTTCTTCAGGGGAGACGCAACGCTGAAACGCCCCTGTAATACTGCAATGATCCAACTCACCATTGACAATTGTCATTCACTTAGACCGGCGGGTTATCTGCCTAGCCAAGGTTTCGTCCTCAGGCAACTCACCCCGGGTCAAGTAAGACAAATATGGCAGTGTACAATCTAGGATAATATGAAGAGCCGCCACCAATTGTGCTTCCAGGTCAGGAACAGCCAAATCTTCCTCTGTAGGTAACTTGACAGAAGGGTTATGCAAAATATCCAAGAAAGTATTAGGTGGCACCGACTTACGTTGAGAGCCCAGTCGGCTCAAGGCATCAGCCGCCCCGTTCTTTCTGTGATCAATGTGCTCCACTTGGTAACCCTTGAAGTGTCCAGCAATGGAGTCAACTTCACATCGGTAAGTGATACGTCTCCAACGTATCTATAATTTTTGATTGTTCCATGCTATTATATTACCCCTTTTGGATGTTTATGGGCTTTATTTTACACATTTATATCATTTTTGGGACTAACCTACTAACCGGAGGCCCAACCTGTATTGCTATTTTTTGCCGATTTCAGTATTTCGAAGAAAAGGAATATCAAATGGAGTCCAAACGGAATGAAACCTTCGGGAGCGTGATTTTTGGAACGAACGTGATCCGGAGAACTTGGAGTGCAAGTCAAGAAGCAAACGAGGCGGCCAGGAGATAGGAGGGCGCGCCCACTCCTCCTGGGCGCGCCCCCTGTCTCCTGGGCCCCACGAGCGGCCACCAATGTACTTCTTCCTCCTATATATACCTACGTACCCCGAAAACATCCAGGGAGCAACCGAAACACAATTTCCATCGCCGTAACCTTCTGTATCCGCGAGATCCCATCTTGGAGCCTTCGCCGGTGCTCCATGGAGGGGGAATCAACCATGGAGGGCTTCTACATCAACACCATAGCCCCTCTGATGAGTTGTGAGTAGTTTATCACAGACCTTTGGGTCCATAGTTATTAGCTAGATGGCTTCTTCTCTCTTTTTGGATCTCAATACAATGTTCTCCCCCTCTCTTGTGGAGATCTATTCAATGTAAACTCTTTTTGCGGTGTGTTTGTCAAGATCCGATGAATTGTGGGTTTATGATCAAGTTTATCTATGAGAAATATTTGAATCTTCTCTGAATTCTTTTATGTATGATTGAGTTATCTTTGCAAGTCTCTTCGAATTATCAGTTTGGTTTGGCCTACTAGATTGATCTTTCTTGCCATGGGAGAAGTGCTTAGCTTTGGGTACAATCTTGCGGTGTCCTTACCCACTGATAGAAAGGGTTGCAAGGCACGTATTGTATTGTTGCCATCGAGGATAAAAATATGGGGTTTATATCATATTGCATGAGTTTATCCCTCTACATCATGTCATCTTTCTTAATGCGTTACTCTGTTCTTATGAACTTAATACTCTAGATGCATGCTGGATAGCGGTCGATGTGTGGAGTAATAGTAGTAGATGCAGGCAGGAGTCGGTCTACTTGTCATGGACTTGATGCCTATATACATGATCATGCCTAGATAATCTCATAATTATTCGCTTTTCTATCAATTGCTCGACAGTAATTTGTTCACCCACCGTAATACTTATACTATCTTGAGAGAAACCACTAGTGAAACCTATGGCCCCCGGGTCTATCTTTTATCATATTAGCTTTCAATCTACTTTTATTTGCATCTTTACTTTTTGCATCTATATTATAAAATACCAAAAATATATTTATCTTATCATACTATCTCTACCAGATCTCACTTTCACAAGTGGCCGTGAAGGGATTGACAACCCCTTTATGCGTTGGTTGTGAGTTCTTTGTTTGTTTGTGTAGGTGCGTGGGACTTTTGAGGAGCCTCCTACTGGATTGATACCTTGGTTCTCAAAAACTGAGGGAAATACTTACGCTACTATTGCTGCATTACCCTTTCCTCTTTAAGGAAAACCAACGCAAGCTCAAGACGTAGCAAGAAGGATTTCTGGCACCGTTGCCGGGGAGGTCTTCGCTCAAGTAAAGACATACCAATTACCCATCACAAACTCATCTCCCTTGCATTTACATTATTTGCCATTTGCCTCTCGTTTCCCTCTCCCCCACTTCACCCTTGCCGTTTTATTCTTCCTCTCTTTCCCAATCTCTTCTCTCTTTTGCTTGCCCTTTCGTTTGCTTGTTTGGTTGGAATAGATGCTTATTTATTGCTAAACAGAACCTAAGATCTATGGATCCTCATCCGTTTGCTAATCTTTTTAAGAGATCCAATTATGATGAACCAATTGCTAGTGAGTTTTGTGCACTAGATTATCTTTATAAAGCTTCACTTGAAATTTGTGAATATGAAAATTATGATGAAGAAATTTATGAAGAGATTCATGATAACTCTTTGAATAAAAAGCATGATTGCAATGATTTTACTATAAATTCTCTTGATGTCAATTGTGCTAATAATATGCAAAACCCTAAGATTGGGGATGCTAGTTTTTCTATGTCTACTACTTGTTTCAATGATCATGATTAGGGTGATTCTTCTTATAACCTTGAAAATTTATTTAAGCCCCATGATGAATACGAGATTGATAATAGTGTTTACAATAATATTGAAAGTGGGTTTGGAAGAGTGTCAACTTTAGATCCTACATATTTGGAGTATGTTCAATCTTATGATATTTTTGATAAAAGTGGGTTCGGAAAGGTCATGACTTTAGTTAATGTTAATCCCACTATCTTGGAAGAGTGTCAACTTGGCATGCATGTGGATCATGTTGAGAATATTTTTTGTGATAGCTATTTTGTTGAATTTGCCTATGATCCTACATGTAATTATTATGAGAGAGGAAAATATGGTCGTAGAAATTTTTATCTTATTAAATTACCTCTCGTCATGTTGAGATTGCTATCGTCTCTTTCTTTTCCTTGCATATGCTAGTTTTTGCTTGCCTTGCAAATTTGTTTGCTTATAATATGCCTATGCATAGGAAGTATGTTAGACTTAGATGTGTTTGTCACGTGTTTCATGATGCTCTTTTTGTGCTTCAATTCTTGTCTTTCATGTGAGCATCATTAAAATTATCAATGCCTAGCTAGGGGCGTTAAACGATAGCGCTTGTTGGGAGGCAACCCAATATTTTTCCTTGCTGTTATTCAATAAATTTTGCATATACCTACTGTTTAGATGTGTTTTTATGTTTTAATTAGTGTTTTTGCCAAGTAGAACCTATAGGATAACCTATGATGATAGTTGATTTGATTCTGCTGAAAAACAGAAACTTTGTGCTCACGAGAAAAAAATCAATAAATCACATAAACGTGATTTTGCATTGATTCTTTTTGCTGCTAATCAATAAACAAATTTTCCAGTACTTAATATTTTGGTATGATTTTTAGAGTTCCAGAAGTTTACGTTAGTTACAGATTGCTACAGACTATTCTGTTTTTGTCAGATTCTGTTTTTCGTGTGTTGTTTGCTTATTTTGATGCATCTATGACTAGTAAAATAGTTTATAAATCATAGAGAACTTGGAATACAGTAGATTTAACACCAAAACAAATAAAGAATGAGTTCATTACAGTACCTTATGTGATGGTTTTGTTTTCTTTCACTAATGGAGCTTATAAGATTTCCTGTTGAGTTTTGGGTTGTGAAGTTTTCAAGTTTTGGGTAAAGCTTTGATGGACTACGGAATAAAGGGTGGCAAAATCCTAAGATTGGGGATGCCCAAGGCACCCCATGATATTCAAATATAGCCAAAAGCCTAAGCTTAGGGATGCCCTGGGAAGGCATCCCCTCTTTCGTCTTCGTTCATTAGTAACTTTACTTGGAGCTATATTTTTATTTGCCACATGATATGTGTTTTGCTTTGAGCGTCGTGTATTATATTAGTCTTTGCTTTTTAGTTTAACACAATCATCCTTGCTGTACACACCTTTAGGGAGAAGCCCACTTGATTGAATTTATTAGAATATGCTATGTGCTTCACTTATATCTTTTGAGCTTGATAGTTCTTGCTCTAGTGCTTCACTTGTATCTTTTTGAGCACGGCGGTGGCTTATTTTTATAGAAATTGCTAGTCTCTCATGCTTCACTTATATTATTTTGAGAGTCTCTTATAACAGCATGGTATTTGCTATGGTTATAAATTGGTCCTAGAATGGTAGGCATCCAAGTTGGGTATAATAAAAACTATCATAGGAAGTGAATTGGATGCTATGATCAATTTGATACTTGATAATTGTTTTGAGATATGGAGGTAGTGATATTAAAGTCATGCTAGTTGGGTGATTATGAATTTAAAGAATGGTTGTGTTGAAGTTAGCAAGTCCTGTAGCATGCACATATGGTTAAAGTTGTGTAACAAATTTGAAACATGGAGAGTACCTGGCTTGTGCATCCTTATGAGTGGCGATCAGGGACGAGCGATGGTCTTTTCCTACCAATCTATCCCTCTAGGAGCATGTGCGTAGTGCTTGATTTTTGATGACTTCTAAATTTTTGCAATAAGTATATGAGTTCTTTTGACTAATGTTGAGTCCATGGATTATACACACTTTTACCTTTCCACCATTGCTAGCCTCTTCGGTACCGTGCATTGCCCTTTCTCACCTTGAGAGTTGGTGCAAACTTTGCTGGTGCATCCAAACCCCGTGATACGATACGCTCTATCACACATAAACCTCCTTATATCTTCCTCAAAACATCCACCATACCTACCTATTCTGGCATTTCCATAGCCATTCCGAGATATATTGCCATGCAACTTTCCACCATTCCGTTCATCATCATCATGACATACATTACTTTTGTCATATTGCCATTGCATGATCACGTAGTTGACATCATATTTGTGGCAAAGCCACCATGCATAATTTTTCATACATGTCACTCTTGATTCATTGCACCATCCCGGTACACCGCCGGAGGCATTCATATAGAGTCATATCTTGTTCTAGTTTCGAGTTGTAATTCATATGTTGTAATCAATGAAAGTGTGATGATCATCATTATTAGAGCATTGCCCAAAAGAGAAAAAAAGAAAGGCCAAAAGAAAAGAAAAGAAAGGCCAAATAAAAAAAATAAAAAAATAAAAAAAATAAAAAATAAAAGGGGCAATGTTACTATCTCTTTTTCCACACTTGTGCTTCAAAGTAGCACCATGTTCTTCATGTAGTGAGTCTCAGATCTTGTGCCTCAAAGTAGCACCATGTTTTTCATATAGTGAGTCTCATATGTTGTCACTTTCATATACTAGTGGGAATTTTTCATTATAGAACTTGGCTTGTATATTCCTATGATGGGCTTCCTCAAATGCCCTAGGTCTTCGTGAGCAAGCAAGTTGGATGCACACCCACTTTCTTTTGTTGAGCATTCATTTATAGCTCTAGTGCATCCGTTGCATGACAATCCCTACTCCTCATGTTGACATCAATTGATGGGCATCTCCATAGCCCATTGATTATCCTCATCAATGTGAGACTTTCTCTTTTTTTGTCTTCTCCACACAATCCCCATCATCATATTCTATTCCACCCATAGTGCTATATCCATGGCTCACGCTCATGTACTACGTGAAGGTTGAATTTTTTTGAGATTATTTAAGTACGAAACAATTGCTTGGCTTGTTATCGGGGGTGTAGAATTTGGGAACATCTTTGTGTGACGAAAATGAAGCATAGCCTAACTATATGATTTTGTAGGGATGAACTTTCTTTAGCCATGTTATTTTGACAAGACATGATTGCTTTGATTAGTATGCTTGGGGTGTTACTATTTCTTTTATCAATATGAACTTTTATTTTGAATCATTTGGATCTGAACATTCATGTCACAATAAAGAAAATTACATTGAGAATTATGCTAGTAGCATTCCACATCAAAAATTCTGTTTTTATCATTTACCTACTCGAGGACGAGCAGGAATTAAGCTTGGTGATGCTTGATACGTCTCCAATGTATCTATAATTTTTGATTGTTCCATGCTATTATATTACCCCTTTTGGATGTTTATGGGCTTTATTTTACACATTTATATCATTTTTGGGACTAACCAACTAACCGGAGGCCTAGCCCGTATTGCTGTTTTTTCTGCCTATTTCAGTATTTCGAAAAAAAGGAATATCAAACGGAGTCCAAACGGAATGAAACCTTCGGGAGCGTGATTTTTGGAACGAATGTGATCTGGAGAACTTGGAGTGCAAGTCAAGAAGCAAACGAGGCGACCAGGAGATAGGAGGGCGCGCCCACCCCTCCTGGGCGCGCCCCGTGTCTCCTGGGCCCCAGGAGCGGCCACTGACGTACTTGTTCCTCCTATATATTTCTATGTACCCCGAAAACATCCAGGGAGCAACCGAAACACAATTTCCACGACCTTAACCTTCTATATCCGCGAGATCCCATCTTGAAGCCTTCACCGGCGCTCCGCCGGAGGGGGAATCGACCAGGGAGGGCTTGTACATCAACACCATAGCCCTTCCGATGAGTTGTGAGTAGTTTATCACAGACCTTCGAGTCCATAGTTATTAGCTAGATGGCTTCTTCTCTCTTTTTGGATCTCAATACATTATTCTCCCCCTCTCTTGTGGAGATCTATTCAATGTAAACTCTTTTTGCGGTGTGTTTGTCGAGAACCGATGAATTGTGGGTTTATGATCAAGTTTATCTATGAGAAATATTTGAATCTTCTCTGAATTCTTTTATGTATGATTGAGTTATCTTTGCAAGTCTCTTCGAATTATCTGTTTGGTTTGGCCTACTAGATTGATCTTTCTTGCCATGGGACAAGTGCTTAGCTTTGGGTTCAATCTTGCGGTGTCCTTACCCACTGATAGAAAGGGTTGCAAGGCACGTATTGTATTGTTGCCATCGAGGATAAAAAGATGGGGTTTATATCATATTGCATGAGTTTATCCCTCTACATCATGCCATCTTTCTTAATGTGTTACTCTGTTCTTATGAACTTAATACTCTAGATGCATGCTGGATAGCGGTCGATGTGTGGAGTAATAGTAGTAGATGCAGGCAGGAGTCGGTCTACTTGTCATGGACGTGATGCCTATATACATGATTATGCCTAGATAATCTCATAATTATTTGTTTTTCTATAAATTGCTCGACAGTAATTTGTTCACCCACCGTAATACTTATGCTATCTTGAGAGAAGCCACTAGTGAAACCTATGGCCCCCGGGTCTATCTTTTATCATATTAGCTTTCAATCTACTTTTATTTGCATCTTTACTTTTTGCATCTATATTATAAAATACCAAAAGTACATTTATCTTATCATAATATCTCTACCAGATCTCACTTTCGCAAGTGGCCGTGAAGGGATTGACAACCCCTTTATTGCGTTGGTTGCGAGTTCTTTGTTTGTTTGTGTAGGTGTGTGGGACTTTTGAGGAGCCTCCTACTGGATTGATACCTTGGTTCTCAAAAACTGAGGGAAATACTTATGCTACTATTGCTGCATCACCCTTTCCTCTTCAAGGAAAACCAGCACAAGCTCAAGATGTAGCAGTAAGCCGCCATGAGAGGATCCTTGGAATCCCACTTGCCTGATACCTGTTGAGCCACCAAATCTGAATCGCCAAAGCACCTTACCCGGCTTAGGCTCATCTCCTTAGCCATCCGAAGACCATGGAGTAAGGCTTCGTACTCAGCTGCATTGTTAGTACAGGGAAACATCAACCGTAGCACATAGCGAAACTTGTCACCTCGGGGGGAAGCTAAAACAACTCCAGCCCCCGAGCCCTCCAATTGCCTGGACCCATCAAAGTGAATAGTCCAATATGTGTTGTCTGGCTTTTCTTCAGGCATCTGCAGCTCTGTCCAATCGTTGATGAAATCCACTAGCGCTTGAGATTTGATAGCAGTGCGTGGCACATACTTTAAACCATGAGGCCCAAGTTCAATGGCCACTTGGCGACTCGTCCTGTGGCCTCTCTGTTTTGAATGATATCCCCCAAAGGCGCAGAACTAACCATAGTGATGGGGTGGCCCAGGAAGTATTGCTTAAGCTTCCGGCTTGCCATGAACACCCCATAAACGAGCTTCTGCCAATGCGGATACCGCTGCTTGGACTCAATAAGTACCTCACTGATGTAATAAACCGGCCACTGAACCGGGTGTTCCTTGGCAGCCTCCTTGCGCTCCACCACAATGGCCACGCTAACAGCACGCGTGTTAGCAGCCACATATAACAATAAAGGCTCTTTATCAATGGGAGCAGCAAGAACCAGCAGCTCAGCCAGCTGTCTCTTCAAATCTTCAAAGGCAGCGTTGGTAGCGTCACTCCAGACGAAGTTATCTGTCTTCTTCATCATCTGATATAGCGGTATAGCCTTCTCTCCTAACCGGCTTATGAACCGGCTTAAAGCTGCGATACGACCCACCAAACGCTGAACATCATTGATACACGCCGGTTTAGCCAGAGAGGTGATGCCCATGATCTTCTCTGGGTTAGCCTCGATGCCCCTGTTAGAGACCAGAAAGCCCAAAAGCTTGCCCGCAGGCACACCAAAAACACATTTGGCTGGGTTAAGCATCATCTTGTAGACCCGAAGATTGTCAAAGGTTTCCTTCAGATCATCTATCAAGGTCTCCTTCTCTCTGGATTTCACCACTATGTCATCCACATAAGCATGAACATTGCACCCAATTTGATTATGAAGACAATTCTGCACACACCGGTGGTAAGTCGCCTGGGCACTCTTGAGCCCAAAAGGCATTGATACATAGCAGAAGGCTCCAAATGGAGTAATGAACACCGTCTTCTCCTGGTCCTTAACTGCCATCTTGATCTGATGATAACCAGAGTAAGCATCCAAAAAGCTCAAACGCTCACAACCCGCCGTAGCATCAATGATTTGATCGATACGGGGGAGAGCAAAGGGATTAGCCGGACATGCCTTGTTTAGATCCATGTAATCTACGCACATACGCCAGGTGCCGTTCTTTTTTAGCAGAAGCACCGGGTTAGCCAGCCACTCTGGATGAAAAACTTCAATAATGAACCCAACCGCCAAGAGCCGGGCTTCTTCCTCACCAATGGCCTTGCGCCGTTCCTCATTGAACCGCCGAAGAAATTGTTTGACCGGCTTAACTTTTGGATCAATATTGCGAGTGTGCTCAGCGAGTTCTCTTGGTACACCTGGCATGTCAGAAGGTTTCCATGCAAAGATGTCCCGGTTCTCACGGATGAACTCGATGAGTGCACTTTCCTATTTGGAATCCAAATTAGCACTGATACTGAACTACTTGGATGAATCACCTGGAACAAAGTCAACAAGCTTAGTATCATCGGCCGACTTAAACTTCATGACCGACTCATGCTCTGTGGTTGGCTTTTTCAAAGATGTCATATCCGCCGGATCAACATTGTCCTTGTAAAACTTCAACTCTTCTGCTGCACAGACCGACTCAGCATAAGCCACATCGCCTTCTTCACATTCCATGGCTACCCTCCGGCTTCCATGAACCGTGATGGTTCCTTTATGACCCAGCATCTTGAGCTGCAAATATACATAACACGGCCGTGCCATGAACTTGGCATAAGCCGGCCGCCCGAACAAAGCATGATATGGGCTTCTAATCTTGACCACTTCAAACATCAATTTCTCGGCCCTGGAGTCATATTCATCTCCAAAGGCGACCTCTAGTTTGATCTTACCAACTGGATACGCCGACTTACCAGGCACGACGCAATGGAAAACAGTGTTGGACTGCT
Source organism: Triticum aestivum (assembly GCF_018294505.1). Classification (NCBI taxonomy): domain Eukaryota; kingdom Viridiplantae; phylum Streptophyta; class Magnoliopsida; order Poales; family Poaceae; genus Triticum; species Triticum aestivum. The sequence goes on along the minus strand of NC_057813.1, from coordinate 462,895,312 downwards.
TAAGGTTTTTATCAGTTAATCCCATGCGATGGAAGGTCTCATAATAGAGGATGTTGATGCTGCTGCCCCCATCCATGAGTACCTTAGTGAATTTATATCCACCAACCTGAGGAGACACCACCAAGGCTAGGTGACCCAGATTATCAACCCGGGGAGGGTGATCTTCCCTACTCCATAGAATAGGCTGCTCAGATCATCTCAAATAACGAGGAACAGTCGGCTCGACAACATTCACAACCCTCTTATGAAGCTTCTGGTTTTGTTTGCACAAACTGATGGTAAACACATGATACTGCCCACTATTCAGCTGCTTTGGATGGCTCTGGTATCCACCTTGCTGTTGTTGCTGCTGCTGACCACCCTGGCCAGATTGCTGGTTATACCCACCGTGATTGCCTTGAGAATTTTGAAAGTTGGAATTTGAACTGCCACCCGGGCCATGAAAGCCGCCGCCACCTGAGCCGCCGCCCTGCCCATTATTACTATCAAACTTGTTGGAATGTTTGAAGGCCTTCATGATCGTACAGTCTTTCCATAGATGAGTAGCTGGCTTCTCCCAAGTGACGTGCTTTGGACAAGGCTCGTTCAACAACTGCTCAAGTGTAGGGCCTGACCCGCCAGACCGGGGTGGTGGTCTCCCCTTACGCCGTTGGTTTTGACCCTGTGCATTAGTGTTAGCCACAAACTCCAAACTACCATCAGCCTTATGTTTATTACTTCCTTGATTTGTCGGGTTCTGCTGAGGGCCCTTGCCATTGCCGTTCTTCTTTCCCTTCCCTGCCCTTTCTTTGTCAGACTCGGGATCCTTGGTACTATCAGAATCGGCGTACTTGACCAGAGCTTCCATCAGTGTACCCATATCATTACAATCACACTTGAGCCGCCCCAGCTTTTGTTTCAGAGGCAAAAAAGGACATTTTTTCTCCAACATTAAAACTGCAGACCCGGCATCCATCTTATCAGATGAATGTATTATGGCCTTAACCCGGCGCACCCAATGGGTTGTAGACTCACCCTCCTCCTGCTTGCAATTCGTCAAATCCACGATTGACATGGGCTGCTTGCATGTATCCTTAAAATTCTGGATGAACCGGGCCTTTAGCTCCGCCCATGAACTGATTGAATTAGGTGGTAGGCCTTTCAACCAAGTGCGGCCGGTACCATCCAACATCATGGTAAAATACTTGGCCATCGTAGCATCGCTGACCTCCAATAACTCCATAGCCATCTCGTAACTCTCAATCCATGCCCTGGGCTGTAAGTCGGCCATGTAATTTGGCACTTTCCTAGGTCCCTTAAAATCCCTGGGCAAGTGCTCGTTACGCAGAGCCGGTACTAGACAGGGAACACCTCCGGCCCTGGTAGCCACACCTGCCTCGATGGAAGTCATCGGGTGAACCGGATATGACTGGTAAGCCGTCAGCTGAGCCGCCTGCTCAGCCGCCCACTCAGCCTCTTGACGGATTCTATCTTGATCTACCAAGTTAAAGGCTCCATGGCACGCCGGGTCATGCCCGCCTGGCTGGTTACGATGCCGGGTGTTGCTTGAGACAGCTGCCAAGTCCATGTACCTGCTATAACTCGGGCTTCGGCTTGGACGAGGGGTTGAGTCGATCCTGTCCCGGCTGTAGGAGTATGCCTCCTGTTGTGCTAAGGCCGTCTGAAGAAGTTCTCTCACCCAGCGGGTTTCAACCACCGCCGAAGAATCGCCATCAACTGGGAGAGCCACCAGTCAAGCCACCGCCATGATCATGTTCTCCAACGGGTTAGAATAGTGACCCGGAGGTGTTGGTACATACTGAGGTGGAGCAGTATTCACGCGGGGAGGCCCCATCACCTGTGGCTAAACCGGCGCCCCGACCCCGGGCGTCGCAACCCGGTCTGCCTCAATACGCGGGGAGAGCCACAACGGGTTACTGGGCCCTGCGCCAGGTGTGTGAAAGAGGTTTCGAGGATCATAAACCCGAGGGAGCTGAGAATGAGTCTTCTGATATCTTCTCCTCATGACCTCATTAGATGCGTTCTGATCCCGCATGAGCCAGAAAGTCTGTGCCTGAATCCGCTGAGCCTGAGCATCCAAAGTCGTCCGCTCTGCGGTTATCCTGACATCTTCCGCTGCTAAGTCTTCCTTGGCCTGTACCATATCCAATTTTAACTGTGCTACTTCCGCATCATGTGGAGCTTGATCCGCCGGATTGACCATGGCGGTTAATAGAGCGATTAGCTTATCTGTGAGATCCATCAACACCTGAGTCAGCGAGCGCACATGGCCTCCTGCCCCGGCTGCTACTGATCCGGAGGTCATGGCTGCCGTAGTTGTGGAGTATTGGATAGGTTGTGTGCCGGCCATGAAGATTCCGACCCTGCTCGGCGGCTCGAGGCAATCCGGAATACTGCTGCCATCGGAATAGCCCCCAAGCCCGCCGTCTTGTAGTTGATACAATGAATCTGTCTCACCTGTGGATGACTCGCCATCAGAGTAGATGGTTGTCTCACTGTTAGATGCAGATCCTTCCGAGAGCCCTCCGCGGATGCATCCCATGAAGGCACGCTTCACCGCAGGCGGAGCCCGGGCGGGTCTCGCACACTAAGCCGTCTCGACGAGGTCGGTACGGATGTCCGGCTCAGGGCCCGGCTCGCGGATCTTGCGATGAAAACGTGAATTCCACTGAAGGTGAGCCGGTACCCATACTCAATTGAGCCGGCGTCAGGGCCCCAGCCCACGTCGTCGATGTCAGAGCTTGCCGCGACGACTCTTGGTCATCTGGTCCATAGTGTATCCCTTGAGCCCTTCAAAGCTGCCCTTCAAGAACTCAAATCCACCATGCGCTGGCCCCATGGTGGGCGCCAACTATCATGGAATTGTCACGGCAGATGTCCTTGTGAAAGGACTTAGTCGTGAGGCCATCGGAACTAGGAAGCTTAAAGGGGTTAATCGGGACAAAGGACACGAGGTTTATTCTGGTTCGGCCCCTTACGGTGAAGGTAAAAGCCTACGATCCAATTTTGAGTGGGATTGCTTATGTCTCGATAACCAGGGAGCGAATCGCTTGACCTAGCTCTCGAGTTGATGTTACTTGCCCTGAACCGCCGCCGGGTCGTCCCTTTATATACAGAGGTCGACGCCCAGCGGCTCTACAGAGTCCCAGCCAGCTCATAAACAGTGTCCGGCTCAGTCTCTTAACTATTCTTTCCTTACAATACAAGTCACACATACATGGCGGTTTATCACTACGGGCCTTAAGTTGCCTCTGGGCTTTGGGCCCTTAACTGAACCGCCATCTCCATCCTGGGTCTTGGGCTTCAAGAATATTTGTAAGTATAACCCGGCCCCTCCTGGGCGGGTCATACCAATAGTTATATCCCCAACAGTGATCCTCTCCTCAGAGCCATCTGGAACCTCAGGCCAACCTGTCTCATAATAGCCTTGTCACGGCGATGAGCCATCTTGGCCTCCTTGTGAGCCTTGTACTGGCCCTTGGCCTGAAGGCAGAACATACGCTTCATCTTCTCCTTGAGTTTCTTCGCCCAAGAGGGCTCCTCAGATGGGGGCACACACTCCGGCCCATCATCCTCCTCCTCCTCATCATCAGATAGGACAATCTCTTGCACTAGAGGTGCCAGAGTAGACGAACTCCACTTCTCCTTCTAACGCAGCTCGATAGTGTCATGAGACACCAAGTTGTCTGTGACAAGCTCCTCATCTGGAAACTTGGCTGCCCAAGTGTCCTCGATAAGCTGCATAAGATAGGGCCCATAGATGATGCACTTGCGCTCCATGACAGCAGAGTGAAGCTCAAACCACATTACATGTGACACATCCAGCACCTGCTGAGAGCCTTGATGTTCTTGACAGAACAAAAGCATGTCAACAAGGTAAGAGTGCACCTGATCCAAGTTGCCAATCCGAGGGAACATGGAGTTCCGGAAGATCCAATGCATGATGTCTAGAAAGGGCCATAGCTCATAAGTAACCTTTCCAGTCTCAGACACCTTCATGGTAGAATAGGGCCAAAGCTTTTCCTTGTGAGTAGCGGCAATCTCCTTATGAGGGCGAAACCCAAGTGGGGTCTGGGCACCCTCATCATTGTACGTCAAGCTGACCATGAAGTCCTTCCATGGTGCGGACAGACGACGACCATGGGTCATCCAAGACAGAGTACGGGCCTGATCATGCCCAAAGTGAACGGTGGCAAAGAACTGGGCCACGAGGTCGGCATCAAAGTCTTTGTTGAAGGTAATGATCCTCTTGATGTCCAACTCCTCACACCTCTGCAGAGCATTCCCAAAGTATGGCAGGTCCTCCTCCATGTGTGTGAGATCGATAGACTTGACCTTCACAAACAATTTCTTCTTTTGCTTCAAGACATCGTGGTAGATTGACTGTTGAAATCTATTCCAGAATAGACGCCTCTGAAGAGCAGGCTCTTGAGCCACATGATAGGGATTGTGCTTCCTCGTGGTGCAAAACTCCATGGCAGACATCTAATTAGCAGGCTTGCGCCCAGCGGAGGTCTTCGATGTTGGTACCTTGGCCTTGCGCTTTAGCGGCTCAGAAGAGACACCCTCACCACCACCACCAGCAGACTCTGGAACATATGACGAGCGATAGCGCTTGGAACCTATTGCACGGTCTGGATTCTTGCAGTGAGCCTGATGCCTAGAGCTACTACCACCTGAAAGCACACACACACAAAGACCACAAAAGCAAGAGAGCATAAGTCGGGGAAAGACGAAAACCAAAAAAAAAAGAATCAGGTATAGAAACAGGAGCAATGGCATCTCAGGGCGGTAGTACCGTGCACTAGAGCGGTAGTACCGCTGATAGGCAGTACTGCCGCTTCCTACAGTCGCTGGAAAAACAAGGGAGGGCAGCGAGCTGAGCGGCAGTGGAGCAGAAGTAGGAGCGGTAGTACCGCCGATGGGCGGTACTACCGCGCCCTACTGCCAGCCCTACTACCGCCCCCTGCGTGGTCTTTTACGAAAACCTGACACGAAAAAGTCGAGACCACAACAGGGGCGGTAGTACCAGCGACACTAACAAGCAGTACTAACATCGATAGGTGGTACTACCACCCTGGCCATAGTACTACTGCTTAGCACAAGGCACCCCTTGTTTTGCACAACACGGAAACTCCAACAGGCAGGAAGAAAGCATGGGCCCGAGGAAAATGTGTACATGATGATTCCACCCATACTCTTTCGAAACGGATCCCCTCTTGATTGTACGCTAATCCCTATGAATCAATTCCACCGAAAAGAAACGAAGGAAAATAATCCGTCTAAAGTGAAGTCCTCGAGGGGTAACAATCGCAAAGTGCACTTATATTAGATCACCTAAAACACTTAGTGCACACGATTAGTCCGCAAACATATTGTCATCAATCACTAAAACACTTAGAGCGATATACCTTTTGATCCACCGCTTTACCATTGGGATCAATGTCAAGTTGGCATTTGACAGGCATTGGAGTGGAGGCCGGCTTGACATCACTTAGCTTGAATCTCTTGAGCATGTCTTGAGTGTATTTGGCTTGGTGGATGAAGGTTCCTTCTCTTCTTTGCTTGATATCGAACCCGAGAAAGAACTTCAACTCTCCCATCATAGACATTTTGAACTTTGAGGTCATGAGAGCGGCAAATTCATCATTGAAAGCTTTGTTTGGGGAACCAAAGATAATATCATCAACATATAGTTGGCACACAAGAAAACTCCCCTTTGACCTTCTTAGTAAAAAGAGTGGGGTCAATTTTCCCAATTTCGAACCCACGATCTTGTAACAACTCAGTAAGATGCTCATACCACGCATGTGGGGCTTGTTTAAGGCCATAGAGCACCTTGTTGAGTTGGTACACATGATCAAGGAAATAGGGATCCTCGAACCCCGGGGGTTGTTTGACATATACCAACTCATCAATTGGACCATTAAGAAAAGCACTCTTCACATCCATTTTTTATAACTTAAAATTATGATGAGAAGCATAAGCAAACAACAAACAAATAGATTCAAGGCGAGCAACGGGAGCAAAGGTTTCACTGTAGTCGATACCCTCGACTTGGGAGTAGCCTTGTGCCACCAAACGAGCCTTGTTGTGAACTATGATCCCATGAGCATCTTGCTTGTTCTTGAATATCCACTTGGTTCCAATGACATTATGATTCCCGATTGGCCTTGGCACTAATTTCCACACTCGGTTATGCTCGAAGTTGTTGAGTTCTTCATGCATGGCATTGAGCCAATCCGGGTACTCGAGCGCCTCATAGACCTTTTGGGGTTCAACACAAGAAACAAACGCGTGATGTTCACAATAGTTTGCTAATTGTCTATGAGTTCTTACCCCCTTTCTTAGGCTTCCAATCACATTCTCCATGAGATGAACTTTGGTGGTGAGCTTGGAAGCGATCTTCGGGGCACGACGCTCTAATTCCTCCTCAGATGTGAAAAGAGGAGGGGTAACTTGATCATCTTGAGCGACGTCTTGAGCTTGTTCTTGATCTTGAGGTTGCTCTTGATCTTGAACTTGCTCGAAAGGGAGAACTTGACCTTGGGCATCACTTGGTGGTTCATCATCATCTTGAGGTTGATCTTTCCCTTGATCTTGTTCACGAGGTTGAGGACCTTCACTTTATTCTTCGAAAGCGTGCGGGTCTTGGGTTTGTGATGGCTTCACTTGAATGGATAATTGTCCTTCTCCTTCAGCCACAAGGGGTTCCTCAATGGGTAGTGTCGGTGTCAAAACCGGCGGATCTCGGGTAGGGGGTCCCGAACTGTGCGTCTAGGCGGATGGTAACAGGAGACAAGGGACACGATGTTTTACCCAGGTTCGGGCCCTCTTGATGGAGGTAAAACCCTATGTCCTGCTTGATTAATATTGATGATGTGTGTTACAAGAGTGGATTTACCACGAGATCAAGGAGGCTAAACCCTAGAAGCTAGCCTATGGTATGATTGTTGTTTGTCCTATGGACTAAAGCCATCCAGTTTATATAGACACCAGAGAGGGCTAGGGTTACACAAAGTCGGTTATAATGGTAGGAAATCTACATATCCGTATCGCCAAGCTTGCCTTCCACGCCAAGGAAAGTCCCATCCGGACACGGGACGAAGTCTTCAATCTTGTATCTTCATAGTCTTGGAGTCCGGCCGATGATGATAGTTCGGCTATCCGGACACCCCCTAGTCCGGAACTCCCTCAGTAGCCCCTGAACCAGGCTTCAATGATGACGAGTCCGGCGCGCATGTTGTCTTCAGCATTGCAAGGCGGGTTCTTCCTCCGAATAATTTATAGAAGATTGTGAACATCAGGATAGTGTCCGGCTCTGCAAAAATAAATTCCACGTACCACCGTAGAGAGAATAATATTACACAAGTTCAATCTGCTGACATATTTTGTGGCATGACGTCATACCACTACCAAGCCTTTACTCGAATTGTTTTTATTGTTCCACCTCCGCGCGTTTAGTGAAGCGGTTTCCTTGGCACGTCTTGTTGAAGCAGAGATCGTGTTCCCCTTATTCCGGTATTCCCATCAATACGGACGTGGGTAACCCAACCGCGCCCGTTGCCATGCCCCCTCCATCGAAGGCGGGTTCCAAACGGTCACGGGACGGCTCTTGGTATTCTCCCTCTTTATAATGAGACCAAGGCCCGTTCTTTTCCTTCAATCCTCTATGGAATCCGCCCCTCGCCTCGAGTTCCAACACCCAGAGCTCCATATTCGGGTACCTTCGATCTTCGACAATGTCTGGCCCCTACCTACGAGGCCGGTGGATGCCCTCCTCCATCACGGAAGAGGACGTGCTAAAGCTAAGAGACACCAGGTACTTAATCTATGAGATTTCGCATAGGGTGCCTGCCCGAGGGCAAGTTTTTCCTACTCCCGAGTTTGGCGAGAGCGTCGTGTTCGTGTCTCACCTCCGTCGGGGTTTAGGCTTCCCGACGGATCCCTTCATGAGGGGGCTCATGTTTTACTATGGGCTGGAATTTCATGACTTGGCTCTGGAGTCTATCCTCCACATCTCATCATTCATTGTCGTCTGCAAAGCCTTCCTCCGCACTACCCCTCACTTCGGCTTGTGGCTCAAAACCTTCAACGTGGAGCCGAAGATGATTGAGGGGCGTCAGGGAGAGTGCGGCGGGGCGGTTATAAGTAAGAGGGCCGATGCTCCATGGCCCGAGGGCTCTTTTCAGGAGGAGCTCGGCTTGTGGCAACAGGAGTGGTTGTATATCATCGCTCCCAGGGGCAGCAGGCAGAGGCTGCCGCCCGTCTTCCGCTCGGGCCCTCCACAGCGGCTGACGTCATGGGTCAACAAGGGGCGCGACTGGGGGGCATCCAAGGACGTTCCCCTGTTGCAGGACCGGATTCGAGGCCTCCAAGAAAGGGAGATCAATCTGGCCGTAGTGGTACATGTTATGTTGATCCGGTGCTTACTGCCCTGCAAACGTCGCCCCCTCCGCCTATGGGAATTTAATCCGGAGGGGCCACGAGCTCTTCAACACTTCACGGGTTTGACACCCGCGGAGATGTACAAAGTGTTCTTCGGATCGCAAGAGATGCGTCCGGAATTGACCGAGGATGCTGGCCTAAGCTGCAATCGCCCGGATACTCAAGTAAGTAGCCCTGTATCCGGACACATCGTCCATTTATTTACTGTGGGTTTGCCTTTTAACCAGCTATCTCTTGGACAGGAGTGGATAGCGCAAGCAAAACTGATACGGTGTCCGCCCCCCCCTCCCTGAGACCACGCAGGATCCCGTGTTAATCAAGATGTTAGAGGTTGCACCTTCGGAGGAGGGCAAAGGAGGACACAAGGGATCTACCACCTCAGCCACGGAGGCTTTCAGTAAGGGAGGAATCGAGAGTCCCTCCTTCCAGGGAGAGAAGAGGACCGCTTCCGAAGACCCGGAGGCCAAGGCCTCAAAGCGGGGAAAGAAATCTGTACCGGAAGGTCCCGTGCCGGGAAGAGCCCCGACCGAACTGTCTCCTCAGAGGAATCAGCCCTCTAGCAATCCGTAAGTAAAAAGGGGGGATTTTGTAATAGTGGACATCGCTGTTTAATTTTTAAGGGTAACCGAAGTTTTCACCTTGTAGTTCGGATCTCAGCCCATCTCAGCACAGCTCATCTTCGGGAGACCTTCGTCCGGAGATGATGGAGATCAAAACGCCTCCATTTGTCACCCCATCATGCGGGGCGGACGACCCTGAGGTGTCGTCGCGGAGGGTCTCCCCGAGTCCGGCGGGGCCAGAGAGTTCGGCACCCATTGGAGTACGGCCGGTAGAGCTGCAGGATTTGCTTAAGAGGGCGTCCATCTCAGAAGATCACCGCACATTAATGGGTATGGTGATTCAGAGGATCTTGTCCGCCGAAAGCGGGTTGTGTGAGGCCGTCGGAAGTTTGCTGACGGGATTTGAGGTACGCAAAAAATGACATACCTTTTAACAGTTTTGCACATGAAGTGCGCCCTGTATAGATAGTAGCCCCTAAGACTTGGTATGCTGTCGAAAGCGACAGTGTGCCGAGGATCATAATCTCAGTTATAGATTGTCGCCTTTCCTATGCAGGTGGCGGAACATTCGGTGGCCAGCCGGACTGATGGATTTGCCGAGCTGAAGAGGCAACTCGACGTTGCGGATGCGGACATCTCGCTGGTTAATAAACGACTCGATGAGTCACAAGGTATGTGGTTGCTCTGCGGTCGCCTAGTAAGGGAGCCGACGCCCATTCCTTACAATTTGTATGCCTGATGTAGATAGTGCTGCTGCTGTGGAAGGCCTCCGAGCAGAACTTGCTCGGGCCAAGGAGCAAGCCAGAAAAAGCGAGGCAGCTGCCTCGAAGGCAGCGGAAGAGCTAGAAGCCGAGAAGGCTGCTCACTGCCGAAGTAGGGAGGAGATGGCCGGAATGGCCACGAAATTAAAAGTTGCTACCGACCGCCTAGAGGTTCTTGAAGGAGAACGCCGAGCGGAGCAAGAGGACCTGAAGAAGGCCGGCGCCGAAGCCAAGGATGCCCGTAGTGCGATGCGGGCTATGAAGGAGGAACTGTGTCAGGTCGGAGACATTGTGGCTGGAAAGCCCTTTATGCTGCGTAGGAAGTTCATGGATCCGAAGTATGCTCAGCTGGGCCGATTGTACGGTGCGAAGGATCCTTATCTGGACTTGGCGGCGAGTGCGGCGGACGCAGTCGTGCACTTTCGAAGCCAGGAGGATCACGAAATGGAAGAGCTTTTCTGGTCTCAATTCCATAGTCCGGAGCATCCACTTCCGTTGAGTGATCTGCTGGTTGAGTGGGCTGAGCTGAATAGATTGTCCCGACTTGCCATGACGGATGTGGTCGCTCATCTGTGGCCGAAAAGGCCCAAGCCGAAGAGTTATTTTGGCTTGTTGCAGCAATTCCTTGGGGCGGTGCTGCGTATTGGGGCGATGAAGCGGTCGACATGCATAGAAGGTGCATGGATGGCTCTTGCCCGTGGTAAGACATACTGGGCGGAGATGGATGCCACCGCTGTTGCATCCCGGGGTTCGGACAAAAGCCGATTTCCCACCGAGCACTATTTTGAGGAAGTCCTGCAGGGTGCTCGTATAATAGAGTCACAGTGCTCGAAAGATGTTATCTTTGAATGACATGTATGATTTCTGAGATCATGTTTAGAATGCAACAACTTTTTATACTTGTGTGTTCAAGTATTGAACTATCTCCTGTGCGGCCGTATATGTATGAATAACCTGAAAGTTGCAGTCTTTGGATTCAGCCCCCACGCACATGGTGCGGGGGTGTTTGCAAAAAGAAAAGCGCCTTTTCACACTTAATCCAACGTCTTGGTCCTTTTAGGGAGGTGATAGCGTAGCAAACTAGGCAACCGGACTATAATGCTTTATCACTTTCACTTAGCCATAGGAGCTCGAATGTGGGGCTACTATATAGCCCCTTGCGGCACCGCTCCTCTCCGAACTTCAGGGCGCGTATGTGCCTGACCGGGAAGCGGCCCTTCGTCAAAGCGAAGGAATTCTAAACATTCTAATGGTCGATCGAGTGGTTGACCACTCTCTCGCTATATCATGACAGTCAGTTTTCGGCTTTCTCTACTGAGGTACTCGCCCGGCCGAACCGGGGCACAATCGCAGTAGTTCTCCTGGTGCCGCGTTAGCCGATGATACAGAACGTAAGGCAGCAAAACACATGAGCCGGGCAAACACAACATTTGACCAAAGACATGATTCGGAGCTGAAGCATATAAGGCCTAACTCGAGACGCCGAACACTCCCTGAGGTGTTCGGTCTTTATGATACCGGGCAGAACAATGCCCTAAGCCCCTAGTGTCCAGGTTCAGGCGGGAACTTCTGACGCGGCCGATGCCAAAACGCCAGCCTCCTCCTCGGTTATGGTAGGAAACCGGGGGATGTGTATCAACAAGAGACAGTAAGAAAGGTTGACGCAGGGTCTTAATCTGAAAAGAATCCTTGCAATGGGTCCCTGCTGCACGTCTGCGCCTGTGTCTCCGTTGTGCTGTATCCTGGACGGGTGTAGCACGTGCTTCATCTGTAAAAGAGAAGGACTTAGTTTCCAAGAAATATCGTGCAGAGGTTGTATAAAAATAGAATAAAAGGAAGAAAATTGAGCTTTACTGGCTCTCATCATTTATACACGCAATCCCTTATGAAGGGGATATGCGGCTGGGAAGCCCCTTGCCGGACTCGCCTAACCATGTCCGAGGTCTGAATGACCTATTTTTAGGGGCTTTGACCCGCAAGGTCTGATTAGTGTGTGGCTGTCGAGGCAGTCTCACGTTCTCCGTGGTCGAGGAACACTCGGAGTTACTTTTTAATGAATTATGCCACGTTGACCGGGCATTTTTAAGCGTAGAAAACGCGTAATGTGGTATTGCGTTAGGGCTGGCGGAAGCTGCGCGCCCCAGTAGTGCTTAAGGGCTACTATTTGAATGGGGCGATGGATAGTGAGCTTTTCGCGACGGAGGTTGTCGGATGAACCGAACACAACCTCTAGTGGTACAGAGCCTGTATAATTCGCTTAAAGGCCTGGCGTCACTCCTTTGAAGGAAGTGCTGCTATGGCAAATTTTGGTATGGTCTATCCCCATTCTGTGGGTGGTGTCCTGGTATTGCAGGTGCCACGCTGGTTTTTCGTGTTATCACATGAAGTGAGTTCACTATTTTGACTTCTAGTGGGAAAGTCTTCTGTTTTCCGGAGTGCTGCTTTTGGGTTTCGTCACTTTCGCTTGGTGTGTCGAGCCCCTTGTGTTCGGCATTAAGTCGGCCGGACTGTTTGAAGACCCAACAATCTCTGTGGGTATGGTTTGCAGGCTTCCCGGAGGTACCATGTATTTGACATAGTCTGTCCAGAATCTTATTTAGGTTGGATAGCTCGTCACTGTTGTCCTTGAGGGGCAGTGTTTTGTTGTTCGGCCGAGAGCTTTTGAATCCGGCGTTGACCGCCGTACTATTCGGGCCATTTTCCTTATTACGGCGCTGATCTTTTCTGCGTCGTGATTTCCCATTTCCATCCCTAACTTCGGATGTACTCGGGTCGCGGGTGCTGCACCTAGCCAGCCAGCTGTCTTCCCCCGCGCAAAAGCGGGTCATGAGGCTTGTTAGTGCGGCCATTGTTCTTGGTTTTTCCTGGCCGAGGTGTCTGGCAAGCCATTCGTCTCGGACGTTGTGTTTAAAGGCTGCTAAGGCTTCAGCGTCCGGACAGTCGACTATTTGGTTCTTTTTAGTGAGGAACCTGTTCCAGAATTTGCATGCTGACTCTCCGGGCTGTTGAGTTATGTGACTTAAATCGTCTGCGTCCGGAGGACGGACATAGGTCCCTTGAAAATTTGCTCGAAACGCATCCTCAAGCTCTTCCCAACTTCCAATGGTATTTTCGGGGAGGCTTTTAAGCCAATACCGAGTTGGCCCTTTGAGCTTGAGGGGTAGGTATTTTATGGCATGGAGATCATCTCCTCTGGTCATATGTATGTGTAGGATGTAATCCTCAATCCAGACTCCGGGTCTGTTGTTCCGTCATATGCTTCTATGTTTACGGGTTTGAATCCCGCTGGAAATCCATGATCCAGTACCTCGTTGGTGAAACATAGTGGGTGTGCGGCGCCCCTGTATTTGGGTGTGCAGTTGTCTTCAAATGCTCGGCGGGTTATGTTGTTCCTGGAGTCTTCTTTTTTGGCCCATAAATAGGTCTGACTGGGTCGTCCTTTTTCCGAGGGTCTTTATGCTGATTGTGTGCCGACTTGTGTGCGGCGCCCCTTGTTGCTCTTGGCCTGTCATCTGGTCGTCTATCCGGCCAGGCGGCTTCTTTCTTTTTTGACTGCGGGGGCTCTAAGGCCTCCTCGTCAAATTCGGGCAACAGCTTGCGCTTCGGGTAGCTCTTTGTCTGGCGACTAGCGCCATGTTTATCTGCACTTTTGAGTACTTTGCTCCATCTCATTCTGAGTGCGTCCTTTGCTGTTTTGAGCTTCCGCTTTTACTTCTTCAAACTTCTTGCAGTGGCGACGAGCCTTTTATGAAGATTCATATGCTCTGGTGATGTGAGATCGTCTTCGCCGGGGATGGGTTGTTTGTCCAGTTCATGTCCGGCTGGCTGCTTGTTGACATGTGCGTCGTCCACCGCTTCGCCCTGCTCTAGGGCCGGGTCCGTATGGGTGCCGTTTTTATCGAGGCCGGTCTTCGGGCGGCGCTTGCGTCGTCGTTTTGGTTGTTTGTTGGGGGAGTTGTCCTTCGCCACGTCTCGTTTTTCCTCATTATCGCTTCCTTTTGGTGTATCCACCATGTATACGTCGTGAGTTGGGGTGGCTTTCCCGTGCCTGGTAGGCGCTGGTTCTTGATCGTCTCCGGCATCGTCGTCCATACCGTCGATGTCTTCGGAGTCATAGTTTAGCATGTCGGTTAGATCGTCGACAGTTGTCAGGACCCCGACTCGATGTCACATCGATCTAGCTGGTAACACCTCATATCACTTTGCGGCCTCACGCACGGTATCCCCACGGGTGTCGTCTTACCTTTTTCCCGGGACCGTTTGCGCCTTTTGGCTCACGTATATGATAGTGTCGCTAGCATCCATATGATAAAGAGCCCGGGCTGACATGACTAGTCGTAAACCCAAAGTGGCACAGACTTACAGGGACAGGCATCCATGACCCAGCTTCGAACGTGTCGGTCATCAGCAAGTGGGTCCGGGCTGTAGCACTGGGCTAGCAGGACTCCGGTAAACCGGGCTGTAGCGGGCTAACAGGACTCCGGTACTCAAAGCGTGACATTTCCCCGAAGGGACAGACACAGGAACGAAGAAGGACACATGCCGGCCAGCCTAAGTGTTCCAGAGCAGTAGCAAGCTACCATGGCTCAGCGGTAACACTAGGAGACATTTCCCGGTAAGAGAGGCTACTAAAGATAAACAACTAGATAGTCAGATCCCACACATACCAAGCATTTCAATCATACACACAATATGCTCGATATGTGCAAATACAACGAAGCATCACAACATGACTCTATGACACAAGTACTTTATTTAAGGCTCAGGGAGCCATACATATCATACACACAAGGTACGGGTCTCACGACCCAACATACAAGTCATACAGTCATACAAGCCAACAGCGGAAGTAACTTGTCTGAGTACAGACAACTAGTAAAATAAAAGAGGCTTGGAAGCCTAACTATACTATGTGGTCCATCACAAGCTCAGGGTCACCACCTGGGTCTTTAGCCTACTCGTTGATGTCAACGTCTACATAGAACCCATCAGAAGGGGTTGCAGCGTCTTCTGTAAAAATGTAGATTATAGCAACATGAGTACAAAGGTACTCAGCAAGACTTACATCAGATCCTACATACATGCATAGTATCAAGAAGGGTTGGTGGAGTTATTGCAGCAAGCCAGCTTTGACTCTTGGCTAGACTATCCTACGATACTCCAACTTGAAATAGTTTTGCGCACACGAGTCCACTACTCACCACTTCAATACACTACCGAGGATCCACCTCCGTCTTCCTACGGAAGAGCCATCCTCGGCACTCACACTTATCTTGAGGCTTTTAATAGTTTCCATTTACTTGTCTATGAACTGTATAGGCAACCAAGTAGTCCTTTACCGCGGACGCGGCTATTCGAATAGATCATGTTAACCCTGCAGGGGTGTACTTCTTCATACACGCTCTCACCACTTATCGTCGTTTACACGACATGTACTCGGCAACCTTCAAGCGGAAGCCCAACGTGGGTGTCGGCCACGACCTACCTAATCACCTAAGCCTCCAGTCCAGGTTTATCGCCTATTCAGGTTCCATCCGCAGGGAGTCCGGCCGAGGTTTCCCATACGGCCCCGAACGATGTGAACAGGGTTCCCGAGATACCTAACGGGTATTCGGTACACCGTGCCACGTACCTACCGCATCACAGCCCACCCCTACGGTCAGCGCTGTCCACGGCCTCCAGTAGGCTACAAACACCAGAAACTACTTGCAACTCCTGGACGGAGAACTAGGGTGAATAAGAAGTCGAGAGGGTCCATTGGTTTCGGGCCCAATGCATGGTAGTAGCTGATTCTTAAATCACACATACAGATCTCAGTGCTTAAGGTCGGCTTCAATGAAACAACCCACCATGTACTCCTACATGGCCTCTCATCGATACCTTTACCAAATCGTGTTCACCACACCACTCTCATTACCGACATAATCATTTCACTCTAGCCCATCACCCAGATGAACCAGACCTGACACAACTCTAAGCATAGCAGGCATAGCAAGGTAGGAACAACACATACATATGGCTCAATCAACTCCTACACATGCTAGTGGGTTTCATCTAGTTACTGTGGCAATGACAGGTCATGCAGAGGAAATGGGTTCAACTACCGTAGCACACAGCAGTTTGAATCGCGTTGTCTTAATGCAGTAAAAGAGAGCAGGAGCGAGAACATGGGATTGTATCGATATGATCAAATGGTTGGTTGCTTGCCTGATGGTTCGTTGCACGGATACGGTTCTTCGTTAGGGTAATCACGGTACTCCTCGGGAACAGATCCTGTCGCAAAGGACATCGATACACAACATCACCAAACAATATGCAACAATATGATGCATGCATGAAACATGGCAATATGAGTGTGTTGGGCTAATGCAACTAAAACCAGAAGGGTTTGAACAAATTTGAATCAAAGATTCAAATTTCAAATTCAAATATGGCCTTTTAAAGTGCCTTTCCTTGTTCTGATTAAAACATCAACTTAACTTGTTTGATCATGCATGAAAATGGTACAGATGGATAGATTGGATTTTTCTGATCATTTTTCATATATTATTTGTCCAATTTGGAGTTACAGAATAAAAGTTATGAATTTTTGAAGTTTAAATAATATTCTGGAATTTCCTGATTTAATTTAAATCCAGAAATATCATTTACTGCGTCAGCCTGACATCATAGTGACATCAGCAGGTCAACAGGGCTGGCTCGGGTCAAACCTGACGTGTGGGGTCCACACGTCAGTGTCACAGGGGCTAATCCCGCGTTGACCCCGGGCTGGTTAGCTTTGACTAACCCCTGGGGCCCACTTGTCAGCGTCAGTAGGTGGTGGATTAGTGGTTAATTAACTAGGCCACGTCAGCTCGCCGGAGTTCTGGCCGGCGGCGACCAACAGTGCGGCGGCGATAGTGGTTTTGGACGTTTCGGCCACCAAATGGAACGTGGCGACCACCGGAGTGAAGCTGAGGACGACCCGCGGCTCTTGGTGGAGTCCGTTGGGGTCGGGGTGGCCGGAGTCGACGGCGGCGAGCTCAGCTGCGGCCGCCGGGGTTCGGTCGTGCACGGGAGTGGTGCTGGAGCTCGAAGTCGAGCAAAGTGAGGCGCTAGGGATGCTCTACTGGGTTCTGTGAACGCGTTGGACTCGCCGGGGTGACCAAATGGTCACCGGAGCTGCGTCGACGGCGAGCTCGGCGACGGCGGAGGTTCGGCCGAGGTGGGGATGCAGCTACGGTGAGGGAACGAGGGGGAGAAGAGGGGGAAACGGTGGCGTAGCTCACCGCGGTTGCAGTGGGCGTCGAAGCGGGCTCGGGGACGCGCTGGAGACGGCGAATTCGTCGGCGACGGTGGTCGGAGTCCGAAGAGGGGAACGGCGACGTGGCGGCGATGCAGGGCTTCCGGGGACTCGTGGAGCGGTGGGGAGGAAGAGGGAGTCGAGGCGGAGCTTCTGAGCTACTCGGGGGAGCGAGGGGTGGCCGGAGTCAGTGGCTACGGCGAACGGCGGCGACGGTGGTGTTCGGCCGAGAGCGAGAGAGAGCGAGGGAGAAACGGGGGAGAGTGAGCGAGAGCAGGGGGGATCGGGACGGGCTGCGGGCGTCGTCCACGCGGCCAGGGGGGCGTCGGCAAGCAGGAGGTGGCCGCGCGGCCGCGCGCGCGCGAGCACGCAGCAGCTTCGGGGCGTGGGGAGGAAGACGACGGGGAGCTACAGTGCTGGGCTGGCTAGCTGGGCCGGCCAGCTGGCTGGGCCGCACAGGTAAGTTTCTCCTCTCTTTTCTGTTTTCTGTTTTATTTAATAATTCTGCAACTTTGTTGAATTAAATAAAATACCTAGGCAACTCCAAAAATCACCAAACTACTCCTGGTCCATAGTTGGAATATTTCCAACATGAAACATTTTAGTTTGGAGATATTTGAGCATTTAAATATTTTATATTATTTTAAATGCCCAAATTCAAATAGTTATGATTTAACTCAAGAACCCTAGGATGGCCTAGAAAAGTGTGCACCATTTTTGGCAGAGGTTCTGAACCAAGGCTAAAATGATGGACATTTTAGAAGGGCATTTCAGGTTCATTGAAAATTATTTTAGTAACCCTAATTGGTTTCAGAGGGGACTGGGGGTTCTGTCATCCCCATTTCAAGTTTCTGATGAAAGAATAAACATGATGCAACACTCTAATGCATGACTAGCTAGGGTGTGACAACTCACCCCCACTCAAAAGAATCTCGTCCCGAGATTTGGGTTCCTCCGAGAAGAAGGCGGGATACTCGAGTCGAAGACGATCCTCCCTTTCCCAAGTTGCTTCATCTTCAGAATGGTGCGACCATTGAACCTTGAGAAACTTGATATTATGACGTCGCGTGGTACGTTCGGCTTGATCGAGGATACGAATGGGGTACTCTCGATATGTAAGATTATCTTGGAGATCAAGCGTTTCGTGGTCCACTTCACGGATAGGATCCGAGAAGCAACGCCTGAGTTGAGAAACGTGGAAGACATCGTGAACTCTGGAGAGGTGCGGAGGTAGTTCCAATTGGTAGGCAACTTCTCCTCGTTTGGCAAGAATGCGAAAAGGTCCAATGTAACGAGGAGCCAATTTGCCTTTGATACCGAAGCGATGGGTTCCCTTCAGAGGGGTGACCCGAAGATAAGCCTTCTCGTCAACCTCGAAAGTCATAGCCTTATGTTTTCGGTCATATTGACTCTTTTGACGGGATTGGGCTGTTTTCAACTTTTCACGAACGATACGAACTTGTTCTTCTGCTTCCTGAATCATATCCGGGCCAAAGAATTGTCTTTCCCCGGTCTCTGACCAGTTAAGGGGTGTTCGACATCGTCGTCCATAGAGAACTTCAAAAGGGGCTTTACCCAAGCTAGATTGATAGCTGTTGTTGTAAGCGAATTCGGCAAATGGAAGGCACTTCTCCCAGTCCATTCCGAACGAGATAACAGAGGCTCGAAGCATGTCTTCTAGAATTTGGTTGACGCGTTCCACTTGACCACTTGACTGAGGGTGGAAAGCGGTGCTAAAGGAGAGACGGGTTCCCATAGCATTTTGGAAACTTTCCCAAAATCGAGAGGTGAAAAGACTTCCTCGATCCGAATTGATTTCCAAAGGAACACCATGGAGGGACACTATTCGGGAGATGTATAAGTCTGCCAGCTGACTAGCGGTTATACTCTCACGAACAGGTAGGAAATGAGCTACTTTGGAAAGACGATCGACCACGACGAAGATAGCATTATTCCCTCTCTTGGTCCTGGGAAAACCGGTAATGAAATCCATACCAATTTTATCCCATTTCCATTCAGGAATAGCTAAGGGTTGAAGGGTGCCAGCAGGCCGTTGATGCTCTGCTTTTACACGACGACAGACGTCGCAATTGGCAATATACTGAGCAATTTCTCTCTTCATCCTAGTCCACCAGAACCTCTGGCGTAGGTCCTGATACATTTTAGTACTACCGGGATGAATGGTGAGAGGAGATTCATGGGCTTCCTTAAGGATTAATCGCCTTAGGTTGCGCACTTTGGGAACTACTAATCGATCCCCGAAGTACACGACTCCTTGATCATTAACGGAGAAACAATTCGCAATTCCTTTCTGAATGTTCCTCTTGATGCGGGAGATTCCCGGATCTACCTTCTGTGCTTTGATGATTTGATCCGTAAGGGTAGGTTTTGCCACCAAGGTGGAGAGAAAACCTTGAGGTACAATGTGAAGGTTAAGCTTCCGAAATTCCTCATGGAGAAGCGGTTGACTTTGTTGTAACATCAGGTTGTTACAATAAGATTTACGACTTAGCGCATCAGCCATGACGTTGGCTTTCCCTGGGGTATAGGTTATCCCTAAGTCGAAGTCAGTGATCAATTCAACCCAACGTCTTTGCCTGAGATTCAAATCCGGTTGGGTGAAAATGTACTTCAGACTTTGGTGATCAGTGAATATTTCGCAACGATTACCGAGGAGGTAATGTCGCCAGGTCTTAAGTGCATAGACTACGGCTGCAAGTTCTAGATCATGAGTAGGATAATTCTCCTCATGTGGGTGCAATTGCCGTGAAGCGTAAGCAATTACGTGTCGATCTTGCATGAGAATGCAACCTAGTCCTTGTCGCGAGGCGTCGCAGTAGATAACAAAGTCTTTGGAGAAGTCTGGTGGTACCAGCACGGGAGCAGAAGTCAGGCGTCTTTTCAGTTCCTGAAAGCTGTGCTCACATTGTGGAGTCCATTCGAACTTCTTATCTTTCTTGAGGAGTTCGGTTAGAGGTTTAGCAACTTTGGAGAAGTTCTCGACAAAGCGACGGCAATAGCTCGCTAAGCCTAGAAAACTCCGAACTTGCTTGACCGATTCGGGTGGAGTCCAGTCAAGGACGGCTTGAACTCGCTCAGGGTTAACAGCAATACCTTTACCAGATATTACATGACCCAGATAGGTCACTTCTGGCAACCAGAATTCACATTTAGAAAATTTGGCATAAAGGCGATGCTCTCGAAGTTTCTGCAACACTAGCCTTAGATGTTCGGCATGTTCTTCCTCGTTCTTGGAGTATATGAGTATATCATCGAGATAAACTACGACGAATTTATCCAAATACTCCATGAAGATTGAGTTCATTAACCGAGAAAAAGTGGCTGGAGCGTTGGTTAAACCGAAGGACATGACGGTGTACTCGTATTGGCCGTAACGAGTAACAAAGGCCGTTTTAGGAATGTCCCCGTTTCTGATTTTGATTTGATGGTAGCCCAACCTCAAATCCATCTTGGAGAAGACTGAGGATCCAGCGAGCTGATCATACAGATCGTTGATCCTGGGAAGTGGATATTTGTTCTTGATTGTGACCAAATTGACAGGTCGGTAATCTACAACCATTCGGTCCGTACCATCCTTCTTCTTAACGAATAGGACGGGGCAAGCCCACGGAGATGAACTAGGGCGGATGAAACCCTTTTTCAAGGATTCATCGAGTTGTTTCTTAAGCTCGGCTAGTTCTAGGGGTGCCATCTTATAAGGCCTTCTAGCAATCGGAACGGTTCCTGGAATGAGGTCTATTACGAACTCAACATCCCTGTCAGGTGGAACCCCTGGCAATTCCTCTGGAAAGACATCCGGAAAATCACGAACTACCGGAACGTCCTCAAGGTCTGGCAAAGGGCTGGCGTTAAGAGAATATAATTGTCGCTTGGCTATTCGAGTCAAAACATTGACTATCTTCCCCGAAGGATGGGTGAGTTGAACGGTCCTAGAGAAGCAATCAATTTTGGCTTGATGAGCTGACATCCAGTCCATACCCAAAATGATATTAATATCTGAAGATTTAAGGGCTATCAAAGATGCAAGAAAAACAAGTCTGTCGACTTGGATTTCATTTCCATGGCTTACTCTAGAAGTTTGCCATTTGGATCCCGGAGTTTGAATTACCATGGAGGATGGCAAGTCACAGAATGCAACGTTATGCAAACGAGCATAATTTTCAGATATAAAAGAATGAGAGGCTCCTGTATCGAAAAGAACAGATGCCGGGTGGCAATTAACAAGAAGCGTACCGAGAACGACGTTGGGATCTTCTTGAGCTTCTTCGGCAGAGATACAGTTGACATGGCCACGTGAAGCGGTGACCGGTTTGGCATGAAACACTTTTCCTGTCGGCTTGCCACGGCCAACAGCTTTAGCAGATTGATTGGGGTTCGTCTGGGGACACTCACGCATATAATGACCAGATTCCCCACACTTGAAACAAGTCACGGAACTGGTACGTGGAGGAGCATTATTGGATGGACCCCCATAGGGCTTGGCTGGTGCAGACTGTTGAACAGGGCGAGGCGCCTGAAAAGATGGCCTCGGTGTGAACCTGGGTGGCAGGGCGGTATTGGGTACCCACACGCGGCGCTTCTGAGGACCAGCACCGGATGAGGAGCCCATATCACGTCCATGCTTGCGTGTTGCGTCATAATCAGTCTGACCAGTTTCAGCACTGATGGCTTTGTTGACAAGTTTCGAAAAAGATGTGCACTCATGCAGACGGAGGTCGCGACGAAGCTCAGGACTAAGGCCCTTACGGAACCTTGCTTGCTTCTTGGCGTCAGTAGAAACTTCCTCGGTTGCATATCGTGCAAGGTTACCAAACTCCCTGCTATAGACATCCACAGAAAGTCGGCCTTGGGTGAAATTGCAAAATTCTTCACGCTTACGGTCCATGAGACCCTCCGGAATGTGGTGTTCACGGAAAGCGTCGCTGAATTCAGCCCAAGTTGTGACATGGCCCGCTGGGCGCATGGCTCCATAATTCTCCCACCATAGACTGGCGGGGCCTTCAAGATGATATGCAGCAAAGGTGACCTTGTCAGCCTCCGCTACCAGCGCGGAACGCAGTTTGTGAGAGATACTGCGAAGCCAGTCATCAGCGTCGAGAGGCTCGACGGAGTGGTGGAACGTGGGTGGATGCAATTTGATAAAATCACTGAGTGACACCACGTTAGCCCTCTGATGGTGTGCTGTGTTCTGTTCAATACGCTCCAACAAACGGTTTGTCTCCCGCTTGTTTCTCTCAGCTTCCATCATCACCTCGGCTAGTGAAGGAGGATGAGGCAGATGTTCATTTCTGGCTTCACTGCCTTCGGCCTGCTCTTGGGAAGCAGGGTTGGCGCGCGTGTTGACCATCCTAGGTAAACAAGGCAATGATTTAGTCAGAATGATAAAATTCCGACATAGGATACATAATGCAAGGAATAACTCGGAATGCAAGATGATCATCCGTATGACATGGTAGATACAGAAACTGCTTCTTTATTCCATCGTCATACACACCATACAAGGTTTAGTACAAGACCAAACAAAGTACTATTACGGTGAAAAGAGGATTACATCTCATCGGAGGCATCTCAAGCTCCTATACATTATTTTTCTACACCTCCGGAAGGAGTACAAACTAGTCATATCCCACGAGTCACGCAGGACGATAGACGACACAGCTAGTGCGAACTGGTGATACTACTACTAACTCAGACCGATCCGTAATAGTCCTCGTAGAAGTCACCTCCATAGCCCGGAAGTTCAACATGATCATCCGGAAACAGACGGTCTCGCGGAGCTTGTGGACCATAGGGGCTAGGATGAGGTCTTGGACCAGCAAACGGTGGCCTGCGGGGACCGCGAGGTGGGGTGATGCCTCCTACATCACGCCAAACCATCACGTCTGGCAGAGCAGATCTCACAGGATAGAGATCGCGCATATCTGAATATCCAGCTTGCACCGCCGGTGCGAACCGAGTCAAAGTGGCCCAGTGGTCAGCACGGGTATTGAAGAGCTCTAACCTTAAGGCCCGATTTTCACGGTCCTTATCCTCGAGCATCTCAGCAGTGGTGCGAGTCCGTGAATCCTCCTGAGTGGAGTCAGCATATATAGCCTGAAAATATCCTTGTGCTCCCGGAAGTGATCCTGGCATATACCGGAAGTCAGAGTCCCGAAATAACCCAGATCTGACTCGCATAATGGTCATCATAGAGTAGGCGGCATCCTGCACAGCCATCTCGATAGTAACCCCGAGTCCATAGGAGCAGTGAAGAGGCTCAGTGGATCCAGGATAAGATGGAAATATCCTGACAGTGCAGAGATACTGGCTTTGATTAAAGTCTCGGAATTGCTCTTCGACCGTGTACTCAGGATACCAGCGGTATCCAGCCTCAGTCATTACCCTGACCAACTTAGCAGTATGGCCGGGTACATCTAGGCACGAGTCAGGCGAACCACTTGATTGAGGTCGCGAGTGGCCATCTGAAAGCACAATTATAATGCAAAGGCATTAGAATTTCTAGCAAAATTTCGGCAGCATAACAGCTGTAAATGCTCAAAAAGGATATTGAGACATTTGACAAAGGATTTCGTACACACTCAACATCATCATATCAAGTCTTGAAACCATTCTTACAACATAATGTGGTAGTAGAACTGAACTAGGCTTGTAACCATCAAACTTATAAGGTACTACTGATTAGTAACTCGTGATCCTGATAGAGAGAGCAGATCCTAATTCCTTAACCCCCGGTGGAAGAATGGACTGACTCAGATCAGAAAGTCATAAGATATAAGGAGTAAAAAGAGCCTTACGTTCCAACCCACAAACAATTCCCCTACATATAACTAAAGAATTTCTAGACTCAACATCGACCAGTTTGGCTTGGAGAACCTACAGGCAGTCCGGCTCTGATGCCAACGCTGTCAGGACCCCGACTCGATGTCACATCGATCTAGCTGGTAACACCTCATATCACTTTGCGGCCTCACGCACGGTATCCCCACGGGTGTCGTCTTACCTTTTTCCCGGGACCGTTTGCGCCTTTTGGCTCACGTATATGATAGTGTCGCTAGCATCCATATGATAAAGAGCCCGGGCTGACATGACTAGTCGTAAACCCAAAGTGGCACAGACTTACAGGGACAGGCATCCATGACCCAGCTTCGAACGTGTCGGTCATCAGCAAGTGGGTCCGGGCTGTAGCACTGGGCTAGCAGGACTCCGGTAAACCGGGCTGTAGCGGGCTAACAGGACTCCGGTACTCAAAGCGTGACATTTCCCCGAAGGGACAGACACAGGAACGAAGAAGGACACATGCCGGCCAGCCTAAGTGTTCCAGAGCAGTAGCAAGCTACCATGGCTCAGCGGTAACACTAGGAGACATTTCCCGGTAAGAGAGGCTACTAAAGATAAACAACTAGATAGTCAGATCCCACACATACCAAGCATTTCAATCATACACACAATATGCTCGATATGTGCAAATACAACGAAGCATCACAACATGACTCTATGACACAAGTACTTTATTTAAGGCTCAGGGAGCCATACATATCATACACACAAGGTACGGGTCTCACGACCCAACATACAAGTCATACAGTCATACAAGCCAACAGCGGAAGTAACTTGTCTGAGTACAGACAACTAGTAAAATAAAAGAGGCTTGGAAGCCTAACTATACTATGTGGTCCATCACAAGCTCAGGGTCACCACCTGGGTCTTTAGCCTACTCGTTGATGTCAACGTCTACATAGAACCCATCAGAAGGGGTTGCAGCGTCTTCTGTAAAAATGTAGATTATAGCAACATGAGTACAAAGGTACTCAGCAAGACTTACATCAGATCCTACATACATGCATAGTATCAAGAAGGGTTGGTGGAGTTATTGCAGCAAGCCAGCTTTGACTCTTGGCTAGACTATCCTACGATACTCCAACTTGAAATAGTTTTGCGCACACGAGTCCACTATTCACCACTTCAATACACTACCGAGGATCCACCTCCGTCTTCCTACGGAAGAGCCATCCTCGGCACTCACACTTATCTTGAGGCTTTTAATAGTTTCCATTTACTTGTC
The DNA here is from genome assembly GCF_018294505.1 of Triticum aestivum. Lineage (NCBI taxonomy): Eukaryota > Viridiplantae > Streptophyta > Magnoliopsida > Poales > Poaceae > Triticum > Triticum aestivum. The sequence continues at coordinate 462,870,178 of NC_057813.1, read as the reverse complement.
TATGAACTGTATAGGCAACCAAGTAGTCCTTTACCGCGGACGCGGCTATTCGAATAGATCATGTTAACCCTGCAGGGGTGTACTTCTTCATACACGCTCTCACCACTTATCGTCGTTTACACGACATGTACTCGGCAACCTTCAAGCGGAAGCCCAACGTGGGTGTCGGCCACGACCTACCTAATCACCTAAGCCTCCAGTCCAGGTTTATCGCCTATTCAGGTTCCATCCGCAGGGAGTCCGGCCGAGGTTTCCCATACGGCCCCGAACGATGTGAACAGGGTTCCCGAGATACCTAACGGGTATTCGGTACACCGTGCCACGTACCTACCGCATCACAGCCCACCCCTACGGTCAGCGCTGTCCACGGCCTCCAGTAGGCTACAAACACCAGAAACTACTTGCAACTCCTGGACGGAGAACTAGGGTGAATAAGAAGTCGAGAGGGTCCATTGGTTTCGGGCCCAATGCATGGTAGTAGCTGATTCTTAAATCACACATACAGATCTCAGTGCTTAAGGTCGGCTTCAATGAAACAACCCACCATGTACTCCTACATGGCCTCTCATCGATACCTTTACCAAATCGTGTTCACCACACCACTCTCATTACCGACATAATCATTTCACTCTAGCCCATCACCCAGATGAACCAGACCTGACACAACTCTAAGCATAGCAGGCATAGCAAGGTAGGAACAACACATACATATGGCTCAATCAACTCCTACACATGCTAGTGGGTTTCATCTAGTTACTGTGGCAATGACAGGTCATGCAGAGGAAATGGGTTCAACTACCGTAGCACACAGCAGTTTGAATCGCGTTGTCTTAATGCAGTAAAAGAGAGCAGGAGCGAGAACATGGGATTGTATCGATATGATCAAATGGTTGGTTGCTTGCCTGATGGTTCGTTGCACGGATACGGTTCTTCGTTAGGGTAATCACGGTACTCCTCGGGAACAGATCCTGTCGCAAAGGACATCGATACACAAACATCACCAAACAATATGCAACAATATGATGCATGCATGAAACATGGCAATATGAGTGTGTTGGGCTAATGCAACTAAAACCAGAAGGGTTTGAACAAATTTGAATCAAAGATTCAAATTTCAAATTCAAATATGGCCTTTTAAAGTGCCTTTCCTTGTTCTGATTAAAACATCAACTTAACTTGTTTGATCATGCATGAAAATGGTACAGATGGATAGATTGGATTTTTCTGATCATTTTTCATATATTATTTGTCCAATTTGGAGTTACAGAATAAAAGTTATGAATTTTTGAAGTTTAAATAATATTCTGGAATTTCCTGATTTAATTTAAATCCAGAAATATCATTTACTGCGTCAGCCTGACATCATAGTGACATCAGCAGGTCAACAGGGCTGGCTCGGGTCAAACCTGACGTGTGGGGTCCACACGTCAGTGTCACAGGGGCTAATCCCGCGTTGACCCCGGGCTGGTTAGCTTTGACTAACCCCTGGGGCCCACTTGTCAGCGTCAGTAGGTGGTGGATTAGTGGTTAATTAACTAGGCCACGTCAGCTCGCCGGAGTTCTGGCCGGCGGCGACCAACAGTGCGGCGGCGATAGTGGTTTTGGACGTTTCGGCCACCAAATGGAACGTGGCGACCACCGGAGTGAAGCTGAGGACGACCCGCGGCTCTTGGTGGAGTCCGTTGGGGTCGGGGTGGCCGGAGTCGACGGCGGCGAGCTCAGCTGCGGCCGCCGGGGTTCGGTCGTGCACGGGAGTGGTGCTGGAGCTCGAAGTCGAGCAAAGTGAGGCGCTAGGGATGCTCTACTGGGTTCTGTGAACGCGTTGGACTCGCCGGGGTGACCAAATGGTCACCGGAGCTGCGTCGACGGCGAGCTCGGCGACGGCGGAGGTTCGGCCGAGGTGGGGATGCAGCTACGGTGAGGGAACGAGGGGGAGAAGAGGGGGAAACGGTGGCGTAGCTCACCGCGGTTGCAGTGGGCGTCGAAGCGGGCTCGGGGACGCGCTGGAGACGGCGAATTCGTCGGCGACGGTGGTCGGAGTCCGAAGAGGGGAACGGCGACGTGGCGGCGATGCAGGGCTTCCGGGGACTCGTGGAGCGGTGGGGAGGAAGAGGGAGTCGAGGCGGAGCTTCTGAGCTACTCGGGGGAGCGAGGGGTGGCCGGAGTCAGTGGCTACGGCGAACGGCGGCGACGGTGGTGTTCGGCCGAGAGCGAGAGAGAGCGAGGGAGAAACGGGGGAGAGTGAGCGAGAGCAGGGGGGATCGGGACGGGCTGCGGGCGTCGTCCACGCGGCCAGGGGGGCGTCGGCAAGCAGGAGGTGGCCGCGCGGCCGCGCGCGCGCGAGCACGCAGCAGCTTCGGGGCGTGGGGAGGAAGACGACGGGGAGCTACAGTGCTGGGCTGGCTAGCTGGGCCGGCCAGCTGGCTGGGCCGCACAGGTAAGTTTCTCCTCTCTTTTCTGTTTTCTGTTTTATTTAATAATTCTGCAACTTTGTTGAATTAAATAAAATACCTAGGCAACTCCAAAAATCACCAAACTACTCCTGGTCCATAGTTGGAATATTTCCAACATGAAACATTTTAGTTTGGAGATATTTGAGCATTTAAATATTTTATATTATTTTAAATGCCCAAATTCAAATAGTTATGATTTAACTCAAGAACCCTAGGATGGCCTAGAAAAGTGTGCACCATTTTTGGCAGAGGTTCTGAACCAAGGCTAAAATGATGGACATTTTAGAAGGGCATTTCAGGTTCATTGAAAATTATTTTAGTAAACCCTAGTTGGTTTCAGAGGGGACTGGGGGTTCTGTCATCCCCATTTCAAGTTTCTGATGCAAAGAGTAAACATGATGCAACACTCTAATGCATGACTAGCTAGGGTGTGACAACATGGCCTGTGGCGGTGGTCCTGTAGTCTCCGCATCATCGCTATACCGTCGATGTCTTCGGACGAAGTACATGTGGTAGCCTCGACATGGCTATTAAGTGGGTGGTGGGTGGGTAATTTCTTCGTCGTCCAGCATCCCACTGAGCCGAACATAGTTCGGCCAGGAATCTCCTGAATAAGAGAGATACCTTAATAACTTAGCAGTCACTGAAGGGTGAGTGTTGAAAGATATCTGCGGTGAACTCCATGCGGCGCCCAATTAGATTATGGGCACGAGGCGCGGTCCGGGATGGCGGAGACAAGTCCGGCGGGTCCGGACCACAGATCTGCTTCAGAGTGGGAGTCAGTGTTTCGCTCCATCCCGTAGAGGTATGCAGCCTCCGAGGCGGTGTCTATCCACCCGTCCTCGACTGCGCACCTGCTCCGAATTGAAGATCAGAGCGGGCTCGAGTGCGGCCTCCAGGGTACTGTCCGGCTGCAGAGCTAAATCATGCTCGCCGTGACAGTGCAGCACGCTCGGCTGTGGCTCGAATCCATTGAGGATCAAGTCCCCGCGGATGTCAGCCGTGAAGTTCAAACTACCAAATCTGTCCTGATGGCCAGGGGCATAGCTTTCGATCTGCTCCAGACGGCCAAGCGAATTGGCCCGCAGTGCAAAGCCGCCGAATACGAAGATCTGTCCGGGGAGAAAGGTCTCACCCTGGACTGCGTCGTTGATGATGGTCGAAGAAGCCATCGAGCCTATCGGTGACGACACAGAGGAACTCTCAATGAAAGCACCAATGTCGGTGTCAAAACCGGCGGATCTCGGGTAGGGGGTCCCGAACTGTGCGTCTAGGCAGATGGTAACAGGAGACAAGGGACACAATGTTTGACCCAGGTTCGGGCCCTCTTGATGGAGGTAAAACCCTACGTCCTTCTTGATTAATATTGATGATGTGTGTTACAAGAGTGGATCTACCACGAGATCAAGGAGGCTAAACCCTAGAAGCTAGCCTATGGTATGATTGTTGTTCGTCCTATGGACTAAAGCCATCCGGTTTATATAGACACCAGAGAGGGCTAGGGTTACACAAAGTCGGTTACAATGGTAGGAAATCTACATATCCGTATCGCCAAGCTTGCCTTCCACGCCAAGGAAAGTCCCATCCGGACACGGGACGAAGTCTTCAATCTTGTATCTTCGTAGTCTTGGAGTCCGGCCGATGATGATAGTTCGGCTATCCGGACACCCCCTAGTCCGGAACTCCCTCAGGTAGGATATGACCAACACCCATTCTTCTTATGGCTTGGGGAGGAATTTCATCATCTACATCACAAGTACCACTTTGCTCCACTTGGGAGCCGTTATTCTCATCAAACTCCACGTTACGCGTCTCCTCAATGAGTCTAGTGGACTTGTTGAGGAAATGGTAAGCATGAGAGTTTGTAGCATAACCAACAAATATGCCCTCATGAGATCTAGCCTCAAATTTAGACAAACAAACACCTTTCTTGAGAATGAAACACTTACACCCGAACAACCGAAAGTACTTGAGGTTGGGCTTGTTACTGGTAAGTATTTCATAAGGAGTCTTGTTCAAGCCTTTGCAGAGATAGAGCCGATTGGATGCATGACATGCTGTGTTGATGTCTTCGGCCCAAAAGTTGTATGGAGACTTGAACTCCGCCATCATGGTCCTTGCCGCATCCATCAATGTCCGGTTCTTCCTCTCCGCGACACCATTTTGTTGAGGGGTGTAAGGTGCAAAATATTGATGCTTTATCCCCCCATCACTAAGAAACGCATCCAAGGTGTAGTTCTTGAACTCGGTGCCGTTGTCACTCCTTATTGTCAAGATCTTTGCTTCATGTTGACGTTGAGCTTCATTTGCAAAGTGGATGACGGTTTGTTGAGTCTCACTCTTCCTCTTGAAGAAATATACCCAAGTGTATCTTGAATAATCATCCACAATCACCAAGCAATACTTTCTACCCCCAAGACTATCAAAGTATGGAGGCCCAAAGAGATCCATGTGAAGGAGCTCCAAGGGTCTCTTCGAATAGATGATAGTCATGGGAGGGTGATCCTTGTCATGTAGCTTTCCTTTGATACAAGCACTGCAAGCACGATCTTTGGCAAAACTAACATTTGTTAGTCCACAGACATGGTCCCCCTTGAGAAGACTTTGCAAAGATCTCATATTGACGTGAGCTAAACGGCGATGCCAAAGCCATCCCACATCAATTTTAGCCATTATGCATGTGGCGCTCTTGGTGGGTCACTCCGAAAAGTTAATCACATAAAGACCGTTCTCGACATGCCCAACAAAGGCTACTTTAAGAGTCTTGCTCCACAAGAGGGCCACGATATCAATATCAAAGAATGTGGCAAAGCCCATGAGTGCAAGTTGACGAACGGAAAGTAGATTGTATGCAAGGGACTCAACAAGCATGACTTTCTCGATCGTGAGATCATGAGAAATGACAACCTTTCCAAGACCCAATACCTTAGAGGACAACGCATCACCCAACTCGACGTTGGTGGGCATAGAAGGGATCTCGTGCACGTCCACCACCAAGTCCTTGCTTCCGATCATATGATTTTTGGCTCCACTATCGAGCAACCATGATACCCCACCGGAAGCAAACACCTACAAGAGATCAATGCTTGCTTTTAGGTACCCATTTTGTAATGGGTCCTTTGATGTTAGTAACAAGGGTCTTAGGAACCCAAATAGACCATTCAATGTACTCATAAGGAGAACCAACAAATTTAGCATAAACATGCCCATCACTAGCATGACACAACACGTAAGAAGGGTTAAATTCGTCGGCTTTGTTGGAAGGGGTGGCATTGCCCTTTATGACATTACCACCCTTCACATTGTTCTTCTTCTCCTTCGGAGCACCCTCTCCCTCCTTCACAAACATTTGCTTGAGAGAGGGAGGTCGTTTGGTCTTGTCGTTCTTCTTCTTGTTCTTGGAACTGGGTGCAAACCCAACTCCCTCTTTGGCGACAACTTCCTTTTGATTGCTCAAAAGGTCATTGAGGTTCTTCTCACCTTGTATGCACGTCACAAGGCCTCTCTCAAGTTGTTCTTTCAACTTGGCATTCTCCTCCACAAGATGCACATGCTCACAACATGGGTTAGTAGCATTTGCATTATCAATTAATACCATATGAGGAAAGGTGGCTTTCTCCTTGGTTAGCTTCACTTGGAGTTGATCATGAGACTCCTTGAGGCTAGCATGAGCACCCTTCAAGACCTTGTGAGCCTTGTCGAGTATGTCAAACTCCTCCTTGAGTCTAGCATCATCAACCCGTAGTTTAGCCTTCTCGGAATTTAGCACACGAGTTACAACAAGAGCATGATCAAGATCTTTCTTTAATTTGGCATGGTCATCGTTGTGTGACTCCTCAAGAGCCAAATGATGCACACGCCCTTCCTCATTCGCATTAGAGAGATTTGTTATCTCATCGGCATAGTCATGACTATGACCTTCCATCTTAGAGATGGTTTCTTCATGAGCCTTGATCATGTCATTGGCTTCACCAAGTTGTTCCAAGAGAGCAACGAAGTGCTTCTTGGATTTGCCCTTGAGCTTACTCATAAAAGACTGAAATTCATTTACGTCCTCATTAGACCCCTCACTTTCATCAATGCAATCCTTCAAGGAGGGATTAGTAATGATGGTAGTTTTGATGTTGGGGGTTACCTTGTTGGAGGCTTTAGCTATGAGGCACTTGGCGGTGATGTTCTCGTTGGGTGAGTCAAAGAGGGACACCCGTGGAGTTGTGGCAATGGAATCGGAGGCCATGGCCATGGCTTCACTATCATCATCATCATCATCATCATCATCATCATCCTCATGGTATTCTTCTTGAACCACCAACCCTCTAGTTGGAGTCTTGTTGGTGAAGTTGTTCTTGTTGGGGAAAGACTTGGCTTTCTCTTTTCGGATGAGCTTGCCACCATTGTCTTCCCTCTTCTCGTAAGGGCATTACACAACAAAATGGCTCACATTGCCACAATTGTAACATGTTCTCACACGTTGCTTGCCCTTGAAGCTACTTGAGTTATTCTTGTTAAAGCTTGGCCTTGAGTTCTTCTTGCTCCAAAATTGCCTTGAAGCAAGAGCCATGTGTTCATGATAATCATACTTAGTATCTTCGGGGTTTCTCTCATCTTCTTCCTCATCATCCTCTTCTTCCACACTAACCTTGGCCTTCAAGGCAAGGTTGGTGTAGGATCGAAAGTATGTCTAGAGGGGGGGGGGGTGATTAGACTACTTGACCAAATAAAAAACTTGCCTTTTCCCAATTTTAGTTCTTGGCAGATTTTAGCAACTTAGTACAAGTCAAGCAAACAACCTACACATGAAATTCCAAGAGTATAGCAGCAGAATGTAAAACAATTGCATAAGAAGGTAAAGGGGAGGAGTTTAAGGAGGCAAACGCAATTGGAGACACGGATGTTTTTGTCATGGTTCCGATAGGTGGTGCTATCGTACATCCACGTTGATGGAGGCTTCAACCCACGAAGGGTAACGACTGCACGAGTCCACGGAGGGCTCCACCCACGAAGGGTCCACGAAGAATCAACCTTGTCTATCCCACCATGGTCGTCGCCCACGAAGGACTTGCCTCACTAGGGTAGATCTTCACAAAGTAGGCGATCTCCTTGCCCTTACAAACTCCTTGGTTCAACTCCACAATCTTGTCAAAGGCTCCCAAGTGACACCTAGCCAATCTAGGAGACACCACTCTCCAAGAAGTAACAAATGGTGTGTTGTTGATGAACTCCTTGCTCTTGTGCTTCAAATGATAGTCTCCCCAACACTCAACTCTCTCTCACAGGATTTGGATTTGGTGGAAAGAAGATTTGAGTGGAAAGCAACTTGGGGAAGGCTAGAGATCAAGATTCATATGGTAGGAATGGAATATCTTGACCTCAACACAAGTGTAGGTGGTTCTCTCTCAGAAAATATATGTTGGAAGTGTCGGCATGTTCTGATTGCTCTCTCCATGAATGAAGAGTGGGTGGAGGGGCATATATAGCCTCCACACAAAATCTAACCGTTACACACAACTTACCAATCCCGGTGGGACCGAACCCTGAAACTCGATCGGACCAATTTAGCAAATAATGTGACTGTTAGGATTTTCGATGGGACCGACATGTCAACTCGGTGGGACCGATGTGGTTAGGGTTAGGGCATAAGGTAATCTCGATGAGACCGATTACACAAACTCGGTGGGACCAATTTTGGTAACAAGCTAACCAGAGAGTTGGTCAGGCAAACTCGGTAGTTCCGATTCGCTCATCTCGGTTGGACCGAAACGTTACAAAAGGGAAACAGAGAGTTTGCATTGCAATCTCCGTGGGACCGATCGCTCATCTCGGTTTGACCGAAACCTTACAAAGGGAAACAGAGAGATTACAATCCCATCTCGGTGAGACCGAGATCCCTATCGGTGAGACCGAAAAGACTAGGGTTTGTGGCAGTGGCTATGACATCTGAACTCGGTGGTGCCGGATAGAACAAATCGGTGGGGCCGAGTTTGACTTTTGGTTTGGGTCATATGTGGATGTGAGAAAGTAGTTGAGGGCTTTGGAGCATATCACTTAGCATTTTGAGCAAGAACCTCATTAAGCAACACCTCATCCCTCCTTGATAGTATTGGCTTTTCCTATAGACTCAATGTGATCTTGGATCACTACAATAGAAAATGTAGAGTCTTGTGCTTTGAGCTTGAGCCAATCCTTTTGTCCTTAGCATTTTGAGGGATCCACTTTTCTCATCCATGCCATGCTAATCATTGAGCTTTCCTGAAATATTTATCTTGAAAGATCATTAGCTCAATGAGCTATATGTTGTTAGGAATTACCAAAACCACCCAGGGATAGTTGCACTTTCAATCTCCCCCTTTTTTGGTAATTGATGACAACATATAGATCAAAGCTTCGACAAATGATAATAAGATTGAAAAACATTGTCACTTTGAGAAGTATGTGAAAAGAAAGAGCTCCTTCTAAATTTTTGCATTATTTAAAAATTTCCTTTGGACTGCAAATGCACAATGAGTTAGGATCACGGGTTACCCTTCCATGTCACATACATCTTCGTGGAGCGCTCAAAATGATAATGATTGAACACATGCACTTATCACCAAGCAAATTGGATGATCATATGAGAATATAAGAGATAATATCATCCAATCAAGCATTAATGTAGCATAGCATATGATCAATCACATGATCATCCAAGTATCTCACAAAAGGCATAATGTATCAAGCAAACACACAAATAACAAAGTTCAACCACCAAAGACAAGATACAACAAAAGCAACACTCTCTCTTGAAGCCTATGATCTATACATTTTTCTCCCCCTTTGGCAACAAGTTACCAAAAAGTTCACAGAAAATGCATAGTGCTAAACGACTCTCAGGCTTGGTCTTCAGGCGGTGGTGTAGAGATGACTCCAAGGATGAAAGCATCCGTTGATGTAGCTGGAGCTGGTGGAGTGGCTGCTGGAGCTGGTGGCACTGAAGTTGTAGCTGGTGCAGATGATGTAGCTCTGGTGTCTGGAATAGGCACTGCAGCAGATCTCTGTCCTCTGGGCACTCTAGCAAATGCATCTGTAGTAGACTTGCCCTTCTTCTCCTCCACTTCCTCCTGTAGTTGCTCAACAACTGACTGGATCTCAGTGACCTTCACATCAAGATCATATAATTTCTACTCTATGATTCTCTCCAAGCTCTCCTGGTTTTGAGTCAGGGTGGCCAAGCCCTTCTCAATCCTCAAGGTGGGACAATCAAGTAGCCAAGCTGATCTTGCTTGCTCTTCAGGAACTCTTGAGACGCCTCTTCAGCAGTGGGCATCTTAGTAGCATTCTGAGCCCTTGCTTTCTCTTTCTTCTCTTGTGCTTGCACAGATGATGGTTCATTTTCATCCATCACAATGGTGTTGTCCTCAAAATCAGGGTAGATGGGCAGGTGCTCCTTGTCCAAAAGACATGTGCCTGTGCCCATCTTAGAGTTTATGAGCTCCTGAATGTGTGGGGAATATCCAAAAGACCTCTTCTGATCAGCAGCAGTCATTTTGATTGTTTCCACAATCAGACTCATGACTTTGAATTTCTAAGGCACGTCAAATATATGCAGCAAGTTGATTGCATGGCCTCTGATCATCTTGTGATCACTTGACTTGGGCAACAGAGTGTGCCTTAAGATCCAGTTGATAGTAGGCAATCCTAACAATAGGTAATGTACAGATCCAAACTTATGTGTCTCTAGTGCAGCATCTGGGATCTTTGTGTACATGTGAGCCGTAGAGTTGTGGTCTTTCTTCTTCTTGGCATAGACATCCAAGTCATCCTCATTCTCTTTTGGAGCATTGATCAACTCAGCCCATTCTTCAACTGTGGATTGGTACCTTGTACCCTCAGACATCCAAACAATTTTCCCATATGGGTAGAAGTGAGCTGTGGAGTAAAACTGCATGATGAGCTTCTGGCCAACAAAGTCATCTACTCCACAAGCATTGAAACTGTCATACACTCCTAGATAATGCTCTTCATTCTTCCTGATGTACTCCCAGTCAACCCATCTCATGTCACATACTATGGGCTTCTTGTCAAGCAAAACTGTCTCATAGAAATCCTGTTGTTCCTTAGTGTGGACCCTGTAGTCCACTGCAGTTCTTCTTCTGACAGCATAGGGATCAATCTGTCTCCAGAGTCTCAGTCCTGCATCCTTCCTGAGCTTCATATCCTCTGCAACTGGATGAGCATCATTATGATCATGGATCTTGGGCTTCAACTTTCTCAAGACAAGTGAATCTTCGTCTTCTTCATCATTGGTAGCCTCACGCACTGGGGCCTTGTTCTTTTCTTCAGCTGGAATACTCCTGGTGTTCCTCTTAGGTGCATACTTGAGCTTAGGAGCAGCAGCCTTGGGAGCATCTTTGGTCTTAGATGGAGCAGCCCCTGATCTTATAGCATCTCCCATCAGCTTCTGAGCTTTAGGTGTTGGTGCAGCAACCTCTTCCTCTTCTTCCATCATTGAGGGCTTTCCAACAACTCTGGCCATAGTCTTCTTGACCCTTTCTTTCCTTTTCTTTCCTTCTACAGTAGCCTCTTTGGGTTCAGATTCCAAAGTTACTTGTGTAGAGGCTCTGGCTTTAGACATTGGAACTCTTCTTGCAGGTGCTTTGGTCTTCATACCAGGCTTAGTGGCAGCAGTTGTGCCATATTCCTTCTTCAGCACCTTCTTCTTAGAAGTGGCCTCATAATCAACAGCCACATAGTCCTCATCTTCAGATTCTGAGGTTCTCTTATTCCTTGTTCTAGTAGCTGCCTTGGGCAAGTTACTAGGTGTGCTCCTGCTACCCTTTTCTGAGGTACTGGAGGGACTAGTACGCTCACTCATCTGAACTTGCTCCTCAGACTTGTTCTGACTGTCACTCTGATCTGACATGATGCAAACTTTGACAGCAGACCCTGTGAATAAATGTAGATGAGGTAGAGTAGATGAGCATCACAAAGCACAGAGGTTTTTGAAAAAAATGAGTCAAAAACTTAGTTTTAGTTTTCCATAGAAAGCATTTTGGAGCTACCGATTTGTAAACTCAGTGATACCGAAGCAGCTTTTGGAACCTAAACTAGTGAACTCGGTAAGACCGAGTCACAGTTTGGTGGCACCGAGACTGCTAGGGTTTCACAGAGAATCAATCTCGGTCACACCGATTTGCAATTCTCGGTTGGACCGAGAATCATGTGTGCAATGGCCAAAGCCAAATTGGTGAGACCGATCTCTACAACTCGGTCGGTCTGAGATGAATTCGGCGGAAACCTAACCCTAAATTTTCAATCCAAAACTAATCTACAGAGTATTTTTGCTGGATAGGAAGATTTCAAACGTGGCAAGATTCATGGCAATGCAATGTGCTAGGAGTCGGAGTTAAGAATAGCACAAAGATTCAAATCCATACCCTAATGTGGCGATGGACTTGCTACGGCGGAACGGCGGAGTCAAATCCCGTTGACGGCAGCGAAGACCAGCGGTGGGAGGTCCCTAGCGACGAGGAGGATGATTCGGAGACCCGATGAGGCAGAGCAGGCTGTGCGCGGGCGAAGAGTTTCGGAAGAATTTCCAAAATTTGACCCGTGAGTATATATAGCCTGACCCTGTCGGTGTGACCTAGTGGAACAACCCGGTGGCACCGAGATGCATAACTGCAAGCAGTTACTGCAACTCGGTGTGATCGAAAAGTTCAGATCGGTTGCACCGAGATTGAAAACCTAGATCAACTTAGTGATCTCGGTATGACCGAAATGGATGAATCGGTCAGACCAAAACGCACAAAGAGGTTTTGGAAGTTTAAGTCTATGAGGAATCGGGAACTCCGAGTGCTCCTCACATAGAGTGGTTCGAATCTGACTTGATCAAACTTTGTGATGTATCATGAATAGAGTTTGAGACAAGAAGAGCATAGATAGCTAGAGAAGGTTCTTAGGCATTCTTGTCCATCCACTTGGAAAAAGAAAAAGGAACCAAACAATCAAAACTACAAGTGGATGTCCTCGAATGAGCAAAACATGCAACCAACATGCTCACGCAATAAAATGACAAATGAAATATGTGATAAAGTATGCACACACAATTCTAGCATCTATCAAGCAATTGGCGATGACTAGGTCATCTATATATGAGTATATTGACTTAGGAGTCAAATGAGAACATTTGATAATAGGTCTTACTCATCGTTTAAGCACAAGTGGGGTTACCACTTTTACATAAAGCATTGTTGTGTTCACACCATTAGAGTTGCTTTAGCTCAATTCTTAGAGTAAAGCTCCCCCTAGATGTGAGATCCCCCCTAAGAGGGTTGAACTAACCTTGGGTTTTGTCGATGATGACTTCATGTAGGTGTTGAAGATGTGGATGCTCAATGTTGATGTAGATCATTCGGAGCAATCCATTGGTGTGAGTTGCACTTTCAATACCTACACGGGTTAGTCCCACAAGGAACAAACAAGGATATCCATAGACATAGAGTGATGCACACACACAAGATGATGTCTATGAAAGCATTAGGTTACCTTGTCCCTTGTCTTACCAACAAGAGGGTTTGTGACTCCATGAACTAGTGCAAGATGTGGAAGTTGATTGCACTTGTCCTCGCCAAAATGATAAGAGTGAAGTATGTTGGCGGAGTCACCCTCAAGAACTCTCTAGTTCTTCTTCTTCGGGATCCACATCATCTTGATGGGAATCCTTGGGGTTGTAGTCGTACTTGATGAAGTAGAACTTGATGTAGTCTTGGGAACCCACTTGACCAAGGCCTTAGGAGCTTCTTCAAATGCATCAATCTCCTCTTGAAGCTTGTCCTTGCCTTTTTGCTTGTGGTCTTGTGGTGGAAGATCATCTTGAGCTTGTGTCCCTTTGAAAGAAGTAGGATCATACTTCTCTTGTTGAGGAACAAACTTCGTCTTGGGGTATTGATCTTCTTCCCACTCAACTCCATTGGCATTGAACTTTCGTTCAAAACCAACACCTTGGTTCTTCCGGTGCCTTCCTTGCTTGCGTACAATTTCCTCGAATTGCTTACTCCCGGCAAGGCTCTTGTAAACACCTTTCTCTATAATTCCCTTCAAAAGGCTATTTTCTTGCTCAAGTGTAACTTGGCTAAGAGAATCATTAGTGGAATCAAGAGAACTACTAGAAGCAACAACATTGGATTTAGCATGATTATTGTTACTACTAGAGGAAGAATCTTTCTTGTTCTTCTTACTAGTCATGACTTGAGGCATGTAAGTAGATAAGAGTAAACGCTTGGCAATGTAAGAAGAAATTTTCTTGCAAAGATCATCATTGATAGCTTTTAAAAACTCATGTTCTTGCTCAAGGTTGAGCTTTTCAAAGCGTAACTTTTCATGAGTCCTTAAAAGTTCTCGATGATCTCCTAAGATAGTTTCATGAGCTAACTTAAGAGTGTTTAGTTCTTTAGTTAGGAGCTCAATCTTCTCCTTATCATTGTCATTCGTTTTATCTTGATTAGCATGATTATTTGACGTTTCATCATAGTATTCATCACTAGAGTTGTCAACAAGTAAATCATCATCACCTAACTAGTCATCTTCATCACTATTGAAATCAACATACTCGGGGTGTGATACCTTTGGGCCCTTAGCCATGAAGCATCTTCCAAGTCCTTCATTTGGTGAGTCAAATATGTCATAGGAGTTGGCTGACACAAGTGCTAGACCGGCAACACCTTCATCTTGAGTATATTCTGAGTCGGAGTGATAGCTTCTCTTGGAGTGATGGTCGGAGTCGGAACCGGATACCCATTCACCAACATGAGCTTGATGTCTTCGTTTTGTGTAGCTCCTTGATGACTTGTCCTTCTTTCCGAATCCTTGCTTCTCCGGGATGTTCTTCGTTCATAACGATCATCTCTACTCCTTCTTCTCTTGATGGTGATTCTTCTCTTCTACTTCTTCTTTTGGAGAATCTTCTCTTCTTTTGTAGGGAGCCGTACACTCATTGGAATAGTGTCCGGGTCTTCCACAATTGTAGCAATTACGCTCACGACTAGAAGATCTTTTGTCATTGTAGGACCTTGACTTGGAACTTCTTTCCTTGCTTCCTACTCTTGTAGAACTTGTTGAAGTTCTTCACCATTAGGCTCAATTCTTCATTGAAGGTTTGTTTCTCACTTGATGATGTGGGAGCTTCACATGAGGCTTTGTAAGCACCACTTGACTTGTTGTGGAGCTCTTCCTTATCCTTGAGTGACATCTCATGAGCAACAATTCTTCCAATGACTTCCGTTGGCTTGAGGTCTTTGTAATAGGGCATCATTTGGATCAATGTGCACACGGTATCATATTTTCCATCCAAGGCTCTTAGGATCTTCTTGATGATGAATTTGTCGGTCATCTCTTCACTTCCTAAGCCGGCAATCTCATTTGTGATGAGAGCAAGCCTAGAGTACATTTCAGTGACACCTTCACCATCCTTCATTTTGAACTTGTCAAGTTGACTTTGAAGCACATCCAATTTGGATTCCTTGACGGAGTCGGTACCTTCGTGCATGTCAATCAAAGTATCCCAAATTTCCTTTGCATTCTCAAGACGGCTGATTTTGTTGAATTCTTCGGGGCACAATCCGTTGAAGAGGATATCGCAAGCTTGAGCGTTCTATTGCAGCATCTTCAACTTTTCTGTGGTAGCTTGACAGTTCGGTTCTCTCCCATCAAAGAAGTCACCTTGTAAGCCAATACACATAATAGCCCAAACGGCGGGGTTATGTCCAAGAATATGCATTTTCATCTTATGCTTCCAACTAGCAAAATTAGTACCATCAAAGTAAGGACCTCTACGGTGGTAATTTCCCTCGCTAGACGCCATACTCTTGTAGGTTGTGAAACCAAGGCGATGACCACCAAAAGCTATGGAGATCAAAGCAAATGTAGAACAAAGCTCTGATACCACTTGGAGGATCAAAAATATGTCTAGAGGGGGGGTGATCAGACTACTTGACCAAATAAAAAACTTGCCTTTTCCCAATTTTAGTTCTTGGCAGATTTTAGCAACTTAGCACAAGTCAAGCAATCAACCTACACATGCAATTCTAAGAGTATAGCAGCGGAATGTAAAACAATTGCATATGAAGGTAAATGGGAGGAGTTTGAGAAGGCAAATGCAATTGGAGACACGGATGTTTTTGTCGTAGTTCCAATAGGTGGTGCTATCGTACATCCACGTTGATGGGGACTTCAACCCACGAAGGGTAACGGCTGCGCGAGTCCACGGAAGGCTCCACCCACGAAGGGTCCATGAAGAAGCAACCTTGTCTATCCCACCATGGCCATCGCCCACGAAGGACTTGCCTTACTAGGGTAGATCTTCACGAAGTAGGCGATCTCCTTGCCCTTACAAACTCCTTGGTTTAACTCCACAATCTTGTCGGAGGCTCCCAAGTGACACCTAGTCAATCTAGGAGACACCACTCTCCAAGAAGTAACAAATGGTGTGTTGATGATGAACTCCTTGCTCTTGTGCTTCAAATTATAGTCTCCCCAACACTCAACTCTCTCTCACAGGATTTGTATTCGGTGGAAAGAAGATTTGAGTGGAAAGCAAGTTGGGGAAGGCTAGAGATCAAGATTCATATGGTAGGAATGGAATATCTTGACCTCAACACAAGTGTAGGTGGTTCTCTCTCAGGAAATGTATGTTGGAAGTGTAGGCATGTTCTGATGGCTCTCTCCACGAATGAAGAGTGGGTGGAGGGGTATATATAGCCTCCACACAAAATCTAACCATTACACACAACTTACCAATCCTGGTGGGACCGAATCCTGAAACTCGGTCAGACCGATTTAGCAAATAATGTGACCGTTAGGATTTTTGGTGGGACCGACATGTCAACTCGGTGGGACCGATGTGGTTAGGGTTAGGGCATAACGTAATCTCGGTGAGACCGATTACACAAACTCGGTGGGACCGATTTTCGTAACAAGCTAACCGGAGAGTTGGTCAGGCAAACTCGGTAGGACCGATTCGCTCATCTCGGTTGGACTGAAACATTGCAAAAGGGAAACAAACAGTTTGCATTGCAATCTTGGTGGGACCGATTGCTCATCTCGGTTTGACCAAAATGTTACGAAGGGAAATAGAGAGATTACAATCCCATCTTGGTGAGACTGAGATCCCTATTGGTGAAACCGAAAAGACTAGGGTTTGTGGTAGTGGCTATGACATCTGAACTCGGTGGCGCCGGATAGAAAAAATTGGTGGGGCTGAGTTTGACTTTTGGTTTGGGTCATATGTGGATGTGAGAAAGTAGTTGAGGGCTTTGGAGCATATCACTAAGCATTTTGAGCAAGAACCTCATTAAGCAACACCTCACCGCTCCTTGATAGTATTGGATTTTCCTATAGACTCAATGTGATCTCGGATCACTAAAATAGAAAATGTAGAGTCTTGTGCTTTCAGCTTGAGCCAATCCTTTTGTCCTTAGCATTTTGAGGGATCCACTTTTCTCATCCATGCCATGCCAATCATTGAGCTTTCCTGAAATATTTATCTTGAAATAGCATTAGCTCAATGAGCTATATGTTGTTAGGAATTACCAAAACCACCCAGGGATAGTTGCACTTTCAGTTGGGCTTCTTTTCTCTTTGAGAATGTAACACCGCATTGTTGGCGGTCTTGTCCAAGATTCTCATGGCCACAAACTCATCCAACACTTCACTTGAGGACAAAGTCTGAAAGTCCGGCCTTTGATGAATGACGGAGGACATGGCCTTGTGGTAAGGCATCATGGCCTTGAGAAATTTGCGCTTGATCCAATTGTCATCCGTATCCTTGCTCCCATGATCTCGGAGTGAGACCGCGAGAGTAGTTAATTTCCGATAGAGCTCATGAGGTTCTTCTTCTTCTTTCATTGCAAACTCATCGGCTTCATCTTGGACAACTTCATAGTTGGAGCGTTGAATGCTTGCGCTTCCCCTGTAGAGAAAAACAACATGTCACCATGCATCCTTGGTCACGGTGGACGGTCGGAGATGTGTAAGATCTTTGGGTGGAATTGCATCTTGGATGATGAAGAGAGCACTCTCATTGAATTGATTATTCGCGGCCTCTCGAGGGGTGAAGTTGCTTCGGTCATGTGGATAAAATCCTTCTTCAATGATTCTCTAAAGGTTAGTATTAACATGGTTCAAATGACGCTTAAAGCGATAAACCCAAGAATCAAAGTCCCCATTTTTTTTCAATCTTAGGGGAAGGACCGGCATGATTCAAATGAGTGGAAGGAATCGGTCCACCATAAGTAAGTGGAGGTTTCACATGGGAGAAGATGTCGTTGCCATTTTTACCACTAGTAGAAGGATCCGTTTCACTAGTAGCTTCCCCCTTGTCGGAGTTAGCATCCATCACCTTGTTAGTGGGATCACCCACTTTCATCAGTGCGGTAGATAGTTTAAGTCCTTCTAAGAATTTATTAAACATGCTTTCAACCTCGATCATCATGGAGGTTTTCAATGTGTCCGAAGCCGCATTGAATTCCTCACGAGAGACCGCGGTTCCCCCATCGGTCATAGACGAGACCGGATTCACACCGGAGTGCTCCTCCGCACCGTCTACGGTGTCAACCATACTCTTTGGACGGTGAAGTCCTTAATGAAGAGACGAAGTTCTGATACCAATTGGAAGGATTGATATAGTTGACTAGGGGGGGGGGTGAATAGGAAACTAACAATTTTTAACCTTTTCTTTATAAATTTAAACTTTGCATCAAAGTAGGTTGTCTAGATATGCAACTAGGTGAGCAACCTATATGATGCAACAACAACAAGCGCACAAGTAAGCAAGAGATGCAACTCAATATAAGCTTGCACAAGTAAAGGTACGAAATAACCAAGAGTGGAGCCGGTGAAGACGAGGATGTGTTACCGAAGTTCCTTCCCTTTGAGGGGAAGTACGTCTCTGTTGGAGTGGTGTGGAGGCACAATGCTCCCCAAGAAGCCACTAGGGCCACTGTATTCTCCTCACGCCCTCACACAATGCGAGATGCCGTGATTCCACTATTGGTGCCCTTGGAGGCGGCGACCGAACCTTTACAAACAAGGTTGGGGCAATCTCCACAACTTAATTGGAGGCTCCCAATGACACCACGGAGCTTTAGAACAATGGACTATGGCTCCAAGGCGACCTCAACCGTCTAGGGTGCTCAAACACACAAGAGTAAAAAGACCCGCAAGGGATTAGTGGGGGGAATCAAATTTCTCTTAGTGGAAGTGTATATCCGGGCCTTCTCAACCAATCCCTAGAAAATCATCAAGTTTGATTGGCTAGAAAGAGAGAACAGGCGAAACTGGAGCTTGGAGCAACAATGGACTTTGGGGATGGAAGAGGTGGGTCTTCTTGGAGAAGAAGACCCCTTTATATAGTGGGGGGACACATCCAACCGTTATGCAGCCCGCAGCTCGCATCTGGGCGGTACTACCGCTGCTGGAGCGGCAGTACCACTGCCACAATGATACTACCGCTGTGGCAAGCAGTCATAGGGCACCCATGGCTGAGGGAAGAGGAGTACACGCACTAGGGCATTACTACCACCTTGGGAGCGGTACTACTGCCGATAGGCGGTACTGCAGCTTCCTACAGCCGTGGGAAAAACAGGGGAGGGCAGCGAGCTGAGCGGCAGTGGAGCGGAAGTAGGAGCGGTACTACTGTCGATAGGCGGTACAACCACTCCCTACTGTTATCCCTACTACCGCCCCCTGTGTGGTCTTTTACGAAAACCTGACACGAAAAAGTCGAGACCACAGCAGGGGCGGTAGTACCAGCGGCACTAACAAGCGGTACTACCGCCGGTAGGCGGTACTACCGCCCTAGCCGTAGTACTACCGCTTAGCACAAGGCACCCCTTGTTTTGCACAACATGGAAACTCCAACAGGAAGGAAGAAAGCGTGGGTGCAAGGAATGTGCACATGATGATTCCACCCATACTCTTACGAAACAGATCCCCTCTTGATAGTATGATTATCCCTACGACTCAATTCCACCGAAAAGAAACGAAGGAAAATAATCCGTCTAAAGTGAAGTCCTCGAGGGGTAACAACCGCAAAGTGCCCTTATATTAGATCACCTGAAACACTTAGTGCACATGATTAGTCTGCAAAAGTATCGTCATCAATCACCAAAACTACTTAAGGATAAATATGCCCTTACACCGTGTGCACGGGTGTCCTGACCCCCGTGCGCACGAGGTCGAGTGTCAACTCTCTGGATACCCCGTGCGCACGGGGTCCCTGACCCCCATGCACACGGGACCTAGGTTTTGGCACTGGAGGTCCCATATCCAGTGAGGTTTCAAGTTGGTATTTGGGATTTATGTTGAAGCCATCAAGATTGATTTTAATGTCTAACCAAATATATTCAAGGTGGAGTTCGTTAGAGGATCTCAAAGATTGACATATGTGGGCTTTTAAGCATCAAGAGCTTGAGAGTATAATCAAATAGAGGAATTCAATTTATGGCTTCAAGACAAGATCATGGTAAGCTCATGTGTTGGGTTTTCGGTTGATCAAGTCTTGAAGCAAGCAACTAGAGTGAAGAATTCATTGTGCCTCTCAAGAGATTATGATGGAGTTTTTAGAGAGCAAATGATGGCCAATATGATATTCATAGTGAAACTTGATATGGTCATGAAATAGTCTTTGGTGATCTCTTTCTTGAAGCAATGAATGGAAGTGAAGAGTTCATTGTGGCTTTCACGAAACCAAGATGGGACATGAAGTAAAGATGTTGGTTGACCAAGATGAAGCTCGAAGATTATCTAGATGGTCAACTCTTAAAGCGCAATCTTTGTACCACGTGGGATCAAGTGATCTAGTGGTATGGTAAGTAATTGTGAATTGTGCTTTGCTATCTAACCCATGCTATGTGCTTTCCATGTCTATGTGGGTTAGGTGTTTCTCATGGGCATGCATCAAAAGAGAGATTTCAAGTAGCCTATGTGTGGATTACATCAAGTGGTGATGGTCATCGGGTTTGAGGAGTACAAGTGCAAGATGAGAAGCTGGAGGTTATATGCTTTGAAGTTTGCGGTCCACGTCATGATAATGTGCATGTGAAGATGGGCTTAAGTTAAGGCGTCCCTCATTGCAATATGAGGAAGCATTTAGTGTATGTTCACCAAGTGATTGTGGACAAGAAAAATATTCCAACTTGAGGCAAGCAACAAATTCATCACCAAGCTCAAGTTGAATGTGCAAGGCAAAGGTATACCTTAGCTAGGTTTTCCTAGTTTTTCCGGTCTCATGGTGCTTGGAGGGAGACCGGATTATAGGTTTGATAGCCGCACTATCAAGAGGGACTTTCGGGCGAGTAGCTTGATCACGTCGCATGTAGAGATCTCAAACCTTTGCATTACTTGCATAATTATTTCTTGTTGATCTTGGGTGGTCTATGTGATTACCTCGGGCTTTTCCCTAGCTTCAAAACGAGCCCAAGATTATCGAATTCGGAGTTCGTATTCCAAAGTTATCACTGTTTTAGTAAGCTGCTGCAGGGTGCGTACCCCATGGACACGGGTTTTTTTGACCCCCATGGGCATGGGGCCCCATGCACACGGGCCTGTACCATGCGCATGAGACCCAGTGGGCACGGGGTCTAAACCCCCGTGGGCACGGGGTGTCCAGGAACTGCCTGTTAAGCCCAAACGGCTAGTTTTGGGTTTTGGCTATTAAGGGCTCCTCCCTCCCACCGGTTGGGGTGCTGTTCATACACTTTCCTAACACCATTTTGATCCTATTACCACCTCTCAAAAATCCCTATCTCCCCTCTATGTGAAGGGGGATTTGTGGATGGATTTGTGAGCCATTTGTTGATCCTATCCATTGCATCCCCTCTCTTCAATCTCCTACTTTCGAGAGTGCATCTTGTGAGATTGAGAGAGTGAGTTGAGCATTTGTTGCTTGACCTTGCATTGCATTTGTTGCATTGGTTTGAGCTCCCCACATCGATTAGTTCGAGTGAGAGCCCGTGAGTTTATTACTCTTGGAGGCTTCCGCCTCCTAGATGGTTTGGTGATACATTGAGAAGATTGTGAAGAGGCCTATGTGGCCAAGGTTCCCCCGGAAGCTTCCTTTTGTGGTGTGCTCCAGGGAATGGTGTTGAAGTTGCCAAGGTGGTCAAGTTCCTTCGGAAGCTTCGGTGTTTGAAGTGTGCTCCGGAGAAGATTGTAAAGGTGTGGTGGTCGCCTTCAAGACCAACCCCGAGAGAATCGAGGCTCATCCGTTGGGGCTGACTCGAAAGGGAGAATACAGTGAGTCACTTGGTGACGCCCCAAAGCTTTGGCTTCGGCACCGCTCCAACGGATATTAGCACTCTCACGAGTGTGCACTTCGGGATAAATCCGCATCCCCGACTCACTTGTGGTTATCTCATACCCACACTCTTTACTTCCCGCAATTCATACTTGCTCATATTGATATATCTTGTGCTAGTTGAATTGCTTAGTTGTTACTTCATTTCCATATCTTGTGATATAGTTTGTGCTTGCTAGTTTGCTTTAGTGCCTATCTTTTTTAGCGTAGGTTGTTGGTGCACTTAGGTGAGCCTAGCATATTTAGGATTTATGCTTGAAAAGTATCCGTTAGTTTAATTCCGCATTAGATAAAGCCAAATCCGTAAAAGTTGTAAAATGCATATTCACCCCCCTCTAGTCGTCATCTAGATCCTTTCAATTGGTATCAGAGCTGTGGTCTCTCCTTGGCAGGCTTCACTGCCTAGAGAGTAAAGATGTCGACTAGTAGTATAGTGCACGATGACACCTTTTGTTTTAGTGGCACAAACTATCACTTGTGGAAAATTTGCATGCTTTATCATTTCCTGACCATGGGTCCAAATTTTGTGCGAATTGTTCTTGTAGGGGATTGTCCGTGGAAGGATGACATTTTTCCAACTAATGAGGAAAATGATGATATGCTTTGTGGGTATGGTGCTAAGAATGCCATAATCCGGTCTATATCCCTCGAAGTGTTTGAGTTAATTATGACTTGTGTGATGGCTCATGAGATGTGGACCAAACTTGAAGAAATATATGGTGGGTCCAATCTTGTTGATATTCATCATTTTTCCGAGGAGTCAATTGAGGAGGTATCCACATCTTCAAATCATGAAGATCTCCATATTGCTACTTCCTCCGTGTACTTGGATATTTCAAGTTCTTCCACCTCACCATCATGTGGCATGTCCCAAGGTAATGACATGGTGAGTGGAAATATCATTTGTGATGATTATGATGATGTTCTCAACATTGACGATCTTTCATGCATAAATGCTAATGTTGTAGCTTCTTTGAACTTGAACACATCTAGGGGAAATGACATACATTCTTGTCTTGATAGTCCATGCATGTCATATAGAGATTCCTTGAATACATTGTATGAGCTTGATACTCCTTGTTGCCATGATCTCTATGCTTCTATTTCCTCTAGTTGTTATTTGACTAACCATGTAGAGGAAACAAGAGAAATTAGTGCACACAACACTAATGGAGAAATTGCTAGAAGAGGAAAGAAGGAAATCACCATGTTGGAGAGGAAATGCTATGAGCGTCAAGAGGATGGAAATCAATCTCCTACTCTTGTTTATGAAGAATCTTCCTCTCCAAAAGAATCATCATCAACCTCCAATGTTTATATGTGCCTCATGGCAAGAGGTAACACCGAGGTATCATCTACTCTTAGTAATGATATTGATGAGAGTGATGATGAATGTGATAGGGATATGAGTCAAGAAATATTTCAAATTGGTAATTCTCTTCATGGGGTAAATAAGAACACTTATTTGATGTTTAAAAATCTCATTACTCACTTTGGTAAGTGTAATGATTTACTTCACGAAGAGCAAGAACAAAATGAAAAACTTGATTGTAACCTTCTTGATGTTCTAGAAACTCTCAGAGATTTAGAATCTTCCAAAGAAGAGATTGAAGTTGCTCATGATCAACTTAAAGAGGATTTTGAGCACCTCGACCTTGGCTACAAGAATGTCAAAGGAGGGATCATCAAACTCTCTAAGTCTTATGAGGAACGTTAAGCTACTTATGTGAAGTCTCTAGTTTCTTCTAGCTCCTCCCATATTATCAATGATGCTTGCGCTACTAACTCTACTTCTTGTGAAGCATCTATCTTGAAGGAGAATGTTGAGCTAAGGGCTCAATTTGCTTTCCTAACTAGCAATTATGGGAAATTATAAGAAAGTCATGAAAAGATCTCGGGCTCTCATGATGACCTTCTAGTCTCCCATGAAAGGCTAAAGTTAGCTCATGAGGCTATTGTGACTAAGGTAACATCTCGTGAGCCTCATGTGGACATTAACACTATTTCTACTCAAAATGCTTTATTGACACGTGCTAGTCCTAGTAATTCATCTAGACATATTATAGCCAATTCTTGTGATGAATTGCTCTCCTTGCCTTGTTGCTCTAACAATGAAGTTTCTACTTCTTCTATTACTTTTGTTGATACTAACCTTGTAGAGGAAAAAAAGAGCTCAAGTCCCAAGTCACTAATTTGAAGAAAGACTTGGAAATATGTCATGACGGAAATACCTCTCTTGACACTATCTCGAGTGTTCAAAAATCCCCTCATGACAAGGGCGGACTTGGTTTCATCCCCAACAACAATAAGTCCAAGAAAAAGAAGAAGGGACAAGATCAAGTCAAGAATCCGGCCAACATTACATGCTTCAAGTGCAAGAATGTTGGACACCATGTGAGTTCTTGTCCATTGAAGAAGAAGGCTTCAAATGTGAAGCATCAAGGGAAGTGTCCTCAAGTTCAATCTCAAGGTCAACCTCATGTTGAAGAAAGGCCACTACCCATGATGAACAAAGATAATGATCCCCAAGTTGATGAAATAAAGAAGAAGAGAAGGGGGAGCACATGTTGCTATATTTGTCGTGAGAAGAGACACACATCCTCATCTTGTACCAACGGTAACGTCCCTAAGCCTCCTCTAGTCAATGATCATTATTCTCTTAGGAATTATGTTGTTGGCAATTGTTGGTGCCCAAAGTGGTTTGGAAATGGAAAGGACCATTTCGGTTGCCAATCCCATTGTGACTAACTTCTTAGGGCCCAACTTGGTTGGGGACCATCCAGCTCAAACTTGATCAATAGGTGTGTGGAGGACATTGGAGATTTGGATAGTTCATGAAGAAAAGGATATCCACCATTTATTTGTTCATGCCAATTCATGTGGATTATCTTCATATTATCTATCCAATGTTCCTCTTTGCGGTAACTTGGTATTTATATTGCTTACATTGAAAGTTACTCGCCCCTTGCATGTTTAGGTTTTGTATCTAGCATGTGTAGGTTGCTTTGCACATCATATAGTGGTGTTTGTAGGCTTGAGACTTATTGTATCATATTTGAATCTTGCTTGGCTTTTGTGAGATATTAATGGATCATCACATTATGGGGGAGTGTTATGTTTTGTGCACATCACAAACCCGAAATGTGAATATGAGAAATACCACCTAGTATTGATATTCAATATTATCTAGTCACTATGTGGTATGTCAAGCTCATTTGAAATTTAAATTCTCAAAATATCCATTAATTATCTCTTGTTGGTGTTTATTTTGCCTTCGCAGTGTGCGTCGCCGTGGTGTCCTGAGAGTTTCACAGAATCTTTTGGACACCCTGTGCGCGTGGGGTCTTTGACTCCCATGCGCATGGGGTGCCGTGTAACTCTCTAGACACCCCGTGCGCATGAGGTCTGTTGACCCCCGTGCACACGAGGTGGGGTTTCAGTCTCTAAGTACCCCGTGCGCACGAGGCTGACTTAGGCCATGCGCACGGGGTCCAACAGGCAGAAATGCCCACCCGACCAAGAACACTATGATTCTCTCTTCTTATCCTTTGGAATATGATTTTGATCTTGTGCATCTTCGGAATCTACCATTGAGTGTTAATTCCAAATACCATTGCTATTCTCTTACAATTGGTATTTCTTCATGTGGTAGAACTTTATGATCATCTTCTTCTCGTCTTGTGCTTCAACTTGCCTTATCTCACTACTTGTTCTATCTCTATCTACTTAAGTGAGATAAACCTTTGAGCATGTGTGTAGTGTATATCCTATGCTCTTTGGTCTTTGCTTAGTTCATATATTGTTCTTTGTGTGGGGTATTGTGTGGATTTGTCACTTTGATATATATTAGTGGTGCATTCATTGTGTATGTGTTCTTTTGTCCAAATTGTATCTCTTTGGATCTCGGTAGGCTTGTGCATGCATATTTATTTATATACTTTTTTTGCCTTGCTTGCTCTACTTGATCCTTTATATAGGGTAAACTCCATAATATCCTTAATGGTTAACGATGCGCATGAATTTCGAGTTCATATCCATATGCACATATTTAATGTGGAGTTTTCCCTATGTGTTGTAGTTGGTCAAACTACTTCGGACCCAATAAGTTTGGGGACCAAATTGTACCTTAATGTGTTTTAGGTACTTTGGAGTAGCACTAGATACTTGGCTTATTCATGAGGTAGGTGGAGACACCATGGAAAATTACTAGAGCCAAGCTTGGTTGATTCTTTGCTTTGAGGGAAACAGAATATAATTAAAAACCCGGTTCGGTTGTAAGTGTTTCATTGTCATCATGAAAACCGGGTTAACAAAAAATTGTTCAATTTGTTGGATATGCATCAAACTTCCACACTTACCGTATTCTCAATAAATCCATGGGATGTATTGAGGAAACGGCGAATGTGGAGTATGTTGAGAATAACGGCTTCCATGCGGAGCAATTTGTTTCAAGTTTTTAGGTGATGAGGCTCCTTCCCAAGCTACAAGTACAATGGGGATTGATCATATTCTTCCACAAGAAACACCTGATGCGGGTTGAACTACGTCAGTATTTCCCCAAAGAGGAAGGAATGATGCAGCACATCAACGGTAGGTATTTCCCTCAGTGATGAGACCAAGGTTATCGAACCAGTAGGATAACCACGCAACACTACATGAACATCACATGCACACAAATAACAAATACTCGCAACCCGACGTATTAAAGGGGTTGTCAATCCCTTTCGGGCAACGGCGCCCGAAATTGGCAAGTAGACGGGAGAAAGTTGTAATAGATTGAATAAATAGACATCAAATAAAATAAAGTGCAGCAAAGTATTTTTGTTTTTTGGATTAATAGATCTGAAAATAAAAGCAAATAAAAATAGATCGCGAAGGAAAATATAATAAAGAAGAGACCCGGGGGCCATAGATTTCACTAGTGGCTTATCTCGAGAAAAATAGCAAACGGTGGGTAAGCGAATTACGGTTGGGCAATTGATAGAACTTCAAATAATCATGACGATATCGAGGCAATGATCATTATATAGGCATCACGTCCAAGATTAGTAGACCGACTCCTCCCTACATCTACTACTATTACTCCACACATCGACACTCTACCCAGCATGCATCTAGTGTATTAAGTTCATGGAAAATCGGAGTTATGCAATAAGAACGATGACATGATGTAGACAAGATCTATTTATGTAGAAATAGACCCCATCTTGTTATCCTTAATAGCAATGATACATATGTGTCGTTTCCCCTTCTGTCACTGGGATCAAGCACCGCAAGATCGAACCCATCACAAAGCACCTCTTCCCATTGCAAGATAAATAGATCAAGTTGGCCAAACAAAATCCAAATATCGGAGAAGAAATACGAGGCTATAAGCAATCATGCATATAAGATATCAAAGAAGACTCAAATAACTTTCAGGGATAAAAACATAGATCTGATCATAAACTCAAAGTTCATAGGATCCCAACAAACACACTGCAAACAAGAGTTACATCATATGGATCCCCAAGAGACCATTGTATTGAGAATCAAAAGAGAGAGAGGAAGCCATCTAGCTACTAACTACGGACCTGTAGGTCTACTATGAACTACTCACGGATCATCAGAGAGGCGCCAATGGGCATGATGAACCCCTCCGTGATGGTGTCTAGATTGGATCTGGTGTTTCTGGAACTTGCGGTGGCTGGAATTGATTTTCGTCGACTCCCCTAGGGTTTCTGGAATATTGGGGTATTTGTAGAGCAAAGAGGCGGCGCGGGAGGCCACCGAGGTGGGTACAACCCGCCAGGGTGCGCTTGGGCCTCCAGGTGCGCCCTGCTATCTTGTGCTCACCTCGGACTCCCTCTTTGGTACTTCTTTGGCCCACTGGATGTGTTCTAGGCCGAAAAAAATCCACAAAAAGTTTCGCTGCGTTTGGACTCCATTTAGTATTGATTTCCTACGATGTAAAAAACATGCAAAAAACGACAACTAGCACTGGGAACTTTGTCAAATAGGTTAGTACCAAAAAATGATATAAAATGATTGTAAAACATGCAAGAATGATAATATAACAACATGGAAAAATCAAAAATTATAGATATGTTGGAGACGTATCAGCATCCCCAAGCTTAATTCCTGCTCGTCCTCGAGTAGGTAAATTATAAAAACATAATTTTTGATGTGGAATGTTGCCTAACATGTTCATCACATATTCATTTCATTGTAGCATGGACATTTGGACTTTTATATGGTTCAAAGCAATAGTCTAGTTTTGACATGAGGACCTTAATACTCAAGCATATCAACAAGCAACCATGTCTTTCAAAATATCAACACTAAAGCAAGTTATCCCTAGCCCATTATGCTCAATCATTGATCCATTGATGAAACACACTCGCATATTAGCTACACCCAATGCTCAAGTACGATCATTGTGACCCTTAGTTGGTGTTTATAAGAGAGGATGGAGACTCAAAAAATAAAAATTACATAAAGTAAAAGAAAGGCCCTTCGCGGAGGGAAGTAGGGATTTGTAGAGGTGCCAGAGCTCAAAGCGAAAAAGATAGATAAAAACATTTTGGGGGGCATGCTTTTCCTGTTAAGTAGTTCCCAATACTTTCCATGCTAGATATATCATAGGCGGTTCCCAAACAGTAAATAAAGTTTCCATGCTAGATATATCATAGGCGGTTCCCAAACAGTAAATAAAGTTTATTCCTTTTTCCACCATACTTTCACTTTCCATGGCTAACCGTATCCACGGGTGCCTTCCATCACTACTGCAGGAGACTGCTAACGCGACACTACGATCAGAGACCCTTTGCCGAAACTACGTGCGATGAAATAATCGCAAATGGTGGTGTAAAAAACCGTCAAAGAAGGTGCAAAACATTTGCGATGATGGATGCATCAAACACGGTTAAGATTTTAGTTGCATGTGCGATGCAGGGCATACGGCTAATCCATTCAAACTGTCGGCGATGAGGCAGAACAACAGAAACAGGCAGCCATAACAATGTGTGTGCGATGCAGGACACACAGTTAATCTGTTCAAACTGTTTGGGATGAGGGAGAACAACAGAAACGGGCAGCCATATCAATATGTGTGCGATATACGGCATACGGTTAACTTAGATGAACTGTTTTCGATTAGGGAAGACAACAAAAACGGTTCAATTTAATAAGATGTGTGTGATATGCAGCATATAGTCACATGGATGAACTGTTTGCGATGAGCCAAAATAACACAAACGAGTCGTGTAAACAAGATGTGTGTGATACGTGGCAAACAGCCGACTCGGATGAACTGTTTGCGATGAGAAATTACAACACAGACGGTCAATACAGTTACTTCGTGTGTGATTCTGCGTGTACAAAAAACTTTGAAAAATGCAAACTAGTTGCTTACGGTGGCTAGGAGTATCGCTCACGATGCGTCTACGAGTACTCGTGTGCAATGATTAGTATGTTACACATACGTTTCCTTATGTGAACATGTGTGTGAATTTGTAATATGGACAGTTAATATGCAAATGCCTTCTGGACATCGGGCACACGCTTAAACTCAATGAACTGTGTACGATACTAATACTTTCCATGAAAATTTATGAACTTGGGTAACAACATTTGAGTAACATATATATAGTGGTTACACTATTCGACAAAAGGAGGATCTTCATAACATGGTTTTGACAACCATATGGTCCATATCTACATACTTAACATAGTAACAACTATCACATTTTAAGAGGCTAAGGGCCAACAACCATATGGTCCATATCTACATACTTAACATATATAGTAACAACTAGCACATTTTAAGAGGCTGAGGGCCAAGAACCACAACTATCCACTGGAAGCAGCTTGATCACGGCGACTTGACATCTCGTCAATGAAAAGGAAGAGCCCTCCCGTGCCTTGGTAGAGCAGGAGTAGAACAGTGTCTCCAATTTTCCAATATGGATGCATTGCCACGAGAAGCGAGAACTTGTTAATTTGAATGGTTCCATTTTTGCAGGAAATGCAGTACCTTGCAATCACTTTGGCGTTATTAGCAGGCACAAGTGTAATTCGACCACGCCGGGAAATCGATCCAGGAACGACTACAGGGGGCAATTTCTGTTGACATGTAGAATAAAAAATAATTGTAACATATCGTTGAAGATATATATAGTTTATGAGCATCAACATTAAAATAAGACTTTTTTACCAGCGCTTTGTACACACAATTGGTCTTGTTCAGTGTGTGCACCATAGGTCTAATTAATCCCATCCAAAATCCAGCATTCATAAGTTGTGCTATCTCTGTTAGATTATCAACAAAGTTTATGACATGCTTCAAGTCCTTCTAGTGAAATTTGGTACGCTTAGTAACATACAGATCGTTCACTATGCATCCAACATATCCTGTTTAAAAGGTGGAAAGGTATTATTTATTCAGAACATGGCAGAAGAATATATAGTGCGCATAAATTGGTAAACAAAATTTGTTACTACCTAGGAACAGAGTCAGAATATGATATCACAATTGGTTGCTTAAATAGTGATCAATTGGTTGCTTAAATAGTAATATGACAGCATGGAGAAAGTTGAAAGGACACTAACCTCGATCAGACTTTGATCGGCTGATGACGTTGGGGAAGTAAACATCCATGTTAATTAGACCAGGCTGTGGTGCACGCACTAGAATTTTATTGCCAGCTTTCAGTTCATAACACTTAGACATTTTTCTCCAAAGGTCCGCATTAAAATAGGAGTGACCATCTTTATAAAGTTTTATGCTAACCGTCATTGTAAATCCATGTTTTGTTGTCAATATGACATCCTAGGAGTCATCAACAAAGTAAAGCCCAAGATTTCCTTCTACTCTTGTTCTTGCAAAGCAAGGGATGTACTGCATGAAATGAAAATTAAGATCGTAAATTAGATATATTGAAATAACCGAGCAAGATGCAAATATGGGAGTAACTGATAGAACATATCCATATATAGATGCAAGCAAAGTACAAAAATATAGAATTAAAAATAGATAATGTAACAAAGATTTGATGCAAATATATAGATAATGTAGCAACAGACAGTATATGTTCACAAATTTAGGCCATGCCAACCGTGGTAGGTTGAGATTGAACATACCGAGCGCTCCCTGAAGTCATCCGGAATGGTGAGATAGAACTTCGTTTCCGACTAGCCACAACCACAGTTGCCCGATTTGTGCTCGCACTATGCACACATGAATGAACACCCACGAATCAGCTAGATCAAAAATGATTCCACGACGATTTCCGACGGTTGATTAATAGCGACGGACGGATTGCGATTATAGATGAGTGAATATTTCACTAATTAAGTTGATTACCTTCTCCATGAGAAAATCCCCAGCCCAATCCCGCAGAAAACCCCAGTCGACCAGAGTCTAGAATTTGGTGTAGATAGGCGGCGGAAAGTGGTGGAGGCGAAATCTGGTGCCGTTTGGAGCGCGACCTACGCCGCCCGCCAATAGCCACCGAGCTTAGGGTGTAGAGGTGCGGAGGAGTCTGCGGCGAGTGAGTGGGGACGTAGTGGGCGAGGGTTTTCTTTTCCTTTTGCATGTGTGAGTGAACACACACGATTCGCAGAGGCGACAGAGATGAATCGTGTGCGATAGTAAATCACCGAGATTGAATGGGAATCCAAATTTCCTTTGTCCTTCATCCATGATTTTTTTTCTATGATGAACATAAACCCTGCTAATCACCGTGTTCAAATTTGGCACTTTTCCGGGTTCATATACAATATTTAGGGGATTATGTGCATTTTGTAGGCATTAATGCACGTAATTCAAATTCAAACAATTGGTGCATGAAAGGGTGCACAAGAACGGTCTGGAAAAACCATACTCGTGGTATTTAGTAATTTCTCAAGCCTTTTACAAGGAATGGGCAAAGATTTCAATGGAATGCGTGGCAATAGTCAACCACAAACGCGTCATTTAGTGGGTTATCAACTATAGAACAATGAAATATGTGCTTGAAAAACATGACGGCTGGCATGGTGCCATGGTATGGCCTAACCGTGCCATGGTTAAAAGCTGAGAAGGTTTGATTTATGTCGTCATGCATGCCCTTCATAAATCAAACCATCACCGAGGAAGTTCAATGCTTTCGAGAGGGAAATCACCCAGATTGAAGGGGAATCCAAATTTCCGTCCTAGTTTGTCATTCAGTTTTTTTCCAACGATCAACATACCGCCTCAAATGAAACGTGTTCAAATTTGACATTTTTCCGAACTCATTTACCATATTTAGGGGATTGTGTGCATTTTCTAGGCATTAATTATGCACATAATTCAAATTCGAACAATCGGTGCATGAAAAGGTGCACAAGAACGGTCTGGAAAACCATGCTCGTGCTATACAAAAAATGAAACACATGGTTGAAAACATGACACCTGGTGTGGTGCCATGGTATGGCCTCACCATGCCCTGGTAAAAATTGGAGAATGTTTTCCTTATGTCGTGATGCGCGCCTTTCATAAAATGAACCATCATCTGAGGAAGTTTCATGGTTTCAAGGGGGAAATCACCAAGATTGAAGGGGGATCCAAATTTCCTTTGTCCACGAGTTTTTTTCCTTCTATGATGAGCATACAACCTGCAAATCACCGTGTTTTTCTGGGTTCATTTGCCATATTTAGGGGATTATGTGCATTTCCTAGGCATTAATGTGC
Organism: Triticum aestivum; assembly: GCF_018294505.1. NCBI lineage: Eukaryota > Viridiplantae > Streptophyta > Magnoliopsida > Poales > Poaceae > Triticum > Triticum aestivum. The sequence goes on along the minus strand of NC_057813.1, from coordinate 462,837,702 downwards.
ATAATTCAAGTTCAAACAATCGATGCATGAAAGGGTCCACAAGAACGGCCTAAAAAATCATGCCCGTGCCATTTAGTAAATTCTCATGCCTTTGACAAGGAATGGACAAATATTTTTTTTGAGTATTAATGGACAGATATTTCGATGAAATGTGTGGCAATAGTCAACCACAAATGTCTGTTTATTGGGTTTTCAACTATAGAAAAAAAATTAAATAAATGCTTAAAAAACATGATGCCTGGCATGGTGCCATGGTATGACCTCACCATGCCCTGGTAAAAATTTGAGAAGGTTTGGCTTATGTCGTCATGCACGCCCTTCATAAATCAAACCATCACCGAGGAAGTTCCATGCTTTGGAGAGGGCAAATCCCCAAGATTGAAGGGGGATCCTAATTTCTGTCCTAGTTTGTCATTCAATTTTTTCCAACGATCAACATACCGCCTCAAATGCAATGTGTTCAAATTTGACATTTTTCCGGGCTCATTTACCATATTTAGGGGATTATGTGCATTTTCAAGGCATTAGTGGACATAATTCAAATTCAAACAATCAATGCATGAAAAGGTGCGCAAGAACGGTCTGGAAAACCATGCTCGTTCTATTTAGCACATTCTCATACCTTTTACAAGGAATGGGCAGATATTTCAAGGAAATGTATGGCAAGAGTCAACCATAAACGCATTGTTTACTCGGCTAACAACTATACAAAAAATGAAACACATGGTCAGAAAACATGACGCCTCGCGTGGTGCCATGGTATGGCCTCACCATGCCCTGGTAAAAATTGGAGAATGTTTTCCTTATGTCATGATGCACGCCTTTCATAAAGCAAACCATCATTAAGGAAGTTTCATGGTTTCGAGGGGGAAATCACCAAGATTGAAGGGGGATCCAAATTTCCTTTGTCCTTTGTCCACGAGTTTTTTTTCTGTGAATAGCATACAACCTGCAAATCACCGTGTTCAAATTTGGCACTTTTCCGGGTCCATTTGCCATATTTAGGGGATTATGTGCATTTCCTAGGCATTAATGCGCATAATTCAAGTTCAAACAATTGATGCATGAAAGGGTCCACAAGAACGGCCTAGAAAACCATGCTCGTACCATTTAGTAAATTCTCATCCCTTTAAAAGGAATGTACAAATATTTCGATGAAATGTGTGGCAATAGTCAACCACAAATGTCTGTTTGTTGGGTTTTCAACTATAGAAAAAATGAAATAAATGCTTAAAAAACATGATGCCTCGCATGGTGCCATGGTATGACCTCACCATGCCTTGGTAAAAATTTGAGAAGGTTTGGCTTATGTTGTCATGCACGCCCTTCATAAATCGAACCATCACCAAGGAAGTTCCATGCTTTCGAAAGGGAAATCCTCAAGATTGAAGTGGAATCCTAATTTTCTTCGTTCTTTGCTTTGGAGTTTTTTTCTACGACGAACATACACCCTGCAAATCACTGTGTTCAAATTTGGCATTTTTTCGGGCTCATTTACCATATTTAGGGGATTATGTGCATTTTCTAGGCATTTAGCGCATATAAATCCAATCCAACTACAGGTGCATGGGTGTGATGTGAGGGACGTGGATTGCCGTTCAATCGCGGCGCATCCAACGGTGCACACGCGCGATCCGCGTGGCTGGGGTTCCGGCCAATCATAACGCAACACATAATAGGCTCAGCGCACACTATTTCCGGAAGCGACGGAGATGAACCATAATGAACGAGCAAAGTTGTAAGCGAAGCCAAATTTCTGTTGTCGTTTGTGGTTGAGCTCTTGAATACCACCGCACTGTACGGCTGCACGGCCCCTCCGTCCCAGAGCTCTCTGCAGGCGTTGTCCATGGCACCGCAGCCCACAGTAACTAGTAAGGAAGCGATGGCATCCCGCCACGCCGTGTTCCTCACCGCCCGCGACCGCACAGATGGTAAGGAAGCAATAGGATCTCGCTGCGCCGGGTTCATCGCCACCGCCGGCCAGACAGTTACATGGGCAGGTTTTGAGGTGATACGTCCCCAATGTATCTATAATTTATGAAGCATTCATGCTATTTTATTATCTGTTTTGAATGTTTATGGGCTTTATTATACACTTTTATATTATTTTTGGGACTAACCTATTAACCGGAGGCCCAACCCATATTGCTGTTTTCTTGCCTATTTCAGTGTTTCGAAGAAAAGGAATATCAAACAGAGTCCAAACGGAATGAAACCTTCGAGAAAGTTATTTTTGGAACAGAAGCAATCCACGGAACTTGGAGTGCAAGCCAGGGAAGCTTCGAGGAGGCCACAAGATAGGGGGCCGTGCCCACCCCCCTGGGTGCGCCCTCGACTCTCGTGGGCCCCTCGTGGCTCCCCCGACCAACTTCTTTCGCCTATATATTCCCATATACCCTAAAAACATCAGAGACGACAATAGATCGGGAGTTCCGCTGTCGCAAGCCTCTGTAGCCACCAAAAACCTCTCGGGAGCCCGTTCCGGCACACTACCGGAGGGGGAATCCCTCACCGGTGGCCATCTTCAACATCCCGGCGCTCTCCATGACGAGGAGGGAGTAGTTCACCCTCGGGGCTGAGGGTATGTACCAGTAGCTATGTGTTTGATCTCTCTCTCTCTCTCTCTCGTGTTCTCTCTATGGCATGATCTTGATGTATCGCGAGCTTCGTTATTATAGTTGGATCTTATGATGTTTCTCCCCCTCTACTCTCTTGTAATGGATTGAGTTTTCCCTTTAAAGTTATCTTATCGGATTGAGTCTTTAAGGATTTGAGAACACTTGATGTATGTCTTGCCGTGCTTATCTGTGGTGACAATGGGATATCACGTGATCCACTTGATGTATGTTTTGGTGATCAACTTGCGGATTCCGCCCATGAACCTATGCATAGGGGTTGGCACACGTTTTCGTCTTGACTCTCTGGTAGAAACTTTGGGGCACTCTTTGAAGTACTTTGTGTTGATTGAGTAGATGAATCTGAGATTTTGTGATGCATATTGTATAATTATCCAACGGATACTTGAGGTGACAATGGAGTATCTAGGTGACATTAGGGTTTTGGTTGATTTGTGTCTTAAGGTGTTATTCTAGTATGAACTCTATGATAGATTGAACGGAAAGAATAGCTTCATGTTATTTTACTATGGACTCTTGAATAGATAGACCAAAAAGGATAGCTTTGAGGTGGTTTCGTACCCTACCATAATCTCTTCGTTTGCTCTCGGCTATTAGTGACTTTGGAGTGACTCTTTGTTGCATGTTGAGGGATAGTTATATGATCCAATTATGGTATTATTGTTGAGAGAACTTGCACTAGTGAAAGTATGAACCTTAGGCCTTGTTTCCTAGCATTGCAATACCATTTATGCTCATTTTTATCATTAGTTACCTTGTTGTTTTTATAATTTCAGATTACAAAAACCTATATCTACTATCCATATTGCACTTGTATCACCATCTATTCGCCGAACTAGTGCACCTATACAATTTACCATTGTATTGGGTGTGTTGGGGACACAAGAGACTCTTTGTTATTTGGTTGCAGGGTTGTTTGAGAGAGACCATCTTCATCCTATGCCTCCCACGGATTGTTAAACCTTAGGTCATCAACTTGAGGGAAATTTGCTACTGTCCTACAAACCTCTGCACTTGGAGGCCTAACAATGTCTACAAGAAGAAGGTTGTGTAGTAGACATCATGAGGCTGCCACGGCCGAATGTGGTGGATCTAGAAGCAGCCAAAGCCGAATAGAATGAGCGGAAAATGTAGAAAGCAGTCAAGAAAAGAGAGTCCCGCTGCCGCAAGAAAAAAGAGGCCACACGCCATGGTGTGGGGAGTTTGGTGGAGATCGAAGCACGGTGGGCTGCCGCCTACATGGAGGGAAGGAGTTCGGTGTCTGGCCAGCATGCCCTGATGGCAGCATGTGAGAAGTAGTTTAAGTTCGTAGTATTAGAGAAAATTACCAGTGGCACTTTCTTTTTTCTCGCACAGGAGTATTTTATGCGCTTCGTCTGTGTTATGTGTTCCCCCGCCCAAGTTTCAAATTTTGCACCGAAATTTTCATTAGGCGCGCGATTTAAGAATTTATTCCTCCAACCACATCCCCTTCCCCTCAGTATCCCCCTCCTTTGCGCCTCCCCCTACCAGCATCTCAAACCGCCACCGCCGTAGCTTCAACCACATCTACCTTCTGCTCAGATCCAGTGAGGTAACCCACCGATCCCTATCATGTCCCCGGCATGATTGCTTAAATGGCGCATGCAAAACATCCTCATGCCTCCAAATCACTCCCGCCAGGAGATGATGGCAGTCCATGGCGCGATGGCCGCTGTGTGTGTTGACCCAGAGGAACACCTTGCCTCCGCCGCCGCCGCCGACATGGTGCAGGCTCTGGCCCAGATGAAGTCCCCCAACGACTACCCCCAGGACATAACAGGTAAGATCTGACCAGCTAAATCTTACCAATACCACTTGCAACAGCTATGATTTATACGGTTGATGTATTAAGCATGTTTGTGCCTTGTTTATTTCAATACTACACACTGCGTGATGTTCAAATTTACCGTGTCCAGCTCAATTTCACCAATACCAGCAACAAACTTACAATACATGACTTAGGATATCACTAGAGATGCTGCCCATTTGCTATTTTTAGTGGATGCTAACCCTATTGCACTTAACATGCCTGTCCATGTACTTACGCAGGGTCATAACGGCCAATGCTTTTGTTTGCCGTTGAGGTGAGCTGCATCCTATGTCTTACAGTATTTCACATAATTTGTGCAATTACCATAATCTCTTCATTTGCTCTCCGCTATTAGTGACTTTGGAGTGGCTCTTTGTTGCATGTTGAGGGATAGTTATATGATCCAATTATGTTATTATTGTTGAGAGAACTTGCACTAGTGAAAGTATGAACCTTAGGCCTTGTTTCCTAGCATTGCAATACCGTTTACGCTCACTTTTATCATTAGTTACCTTGCTGTTTTTATAATTTCAGATTACAAAAACCTATATCTACTATCCATATTGCACTTGTATCACCATCTCTTCGCCGAACTAGTGCACCAATATAATTTACCATTGTATTGGGTGTGTTGGGGACACAAGAGACTCTTTGTTATTTGGTTGCAGGGTTGTTTGAGAGAGACCATCTTCATCCTACGCCTCCCATGGATTGATAAACCTTAGGTCATCCACTTGAGGGAAATTTGCTACTGTCCTACATACCTCTGCACTTGGAGGCCCAACAACGTCTATAAGAAGAAGGTTGTGTAGTAGACATCAAGCTCTTTTCTGGCGCCATTGCCAGGGAGGTGAGTGCTTGAAGGTAGATGTCGGGGAAACTGATCCACGAACACGTATGAGGCCGGCGGACCGAGCCCCTTTCGGTTCGGCGGGGGGCGGAGATCGCACGAAGAGCGGATCGAGGCGAAGCACACGAGCAGTTTACCCAGCTTCAGAGCTCTCCGGAGAGATAATACTCCTACTGCTGCTTGTCTGATTGTATTATGTTCTTGCTCGAGAGAGCTAAGTGTGTTTCTGGCTTCCGAATGAGCCGAACCCCCTCTATGTTGCGCATGGGACTCCTTTTATACGCTCAAGGGGTCACCGATAGGTGGCAACACAGACGAGGGTAAAAACGTAAAATGAGTTGCAATTGGTACAGCTACCTGTATAGTGCATCCTACCTAACCCTGACGGCAGGGGACAAAGGCATTAAATGCCCGTCTGTGTCGCCCAAACAGTGCAGAAAGGGACCGTCAGGGGCGCCACCGCTCGCCACAATGGCGATCTTGTCAGCGTCGCATGCCACCGCACACCGCTGGCTGCACAGCCTCTCGCCACGCGCGCCTGGGAAGGCCCCAGGGCGACACGTTGGTGGATGTGCTGGAGCGCAGGTACAGGGTGGTTACTTTCCGCGGCAAGCGCCTTGCCGCGGTCGTTATCTTGTCACGCCCGGAAGCTTGTCGCTCACCAGGCCTTGCCGGGACGCGTGGCGCGTCGCGGCAAGTTCCTTGAGATGCCTTGGTTGGCCTTCCCGTCAAGCTCCTCTCGCCGGGGCCTTGTCTCTTGGCTTGAGTACTTTGTTCTTGAATGGCTCCAAAGGAGCCACGGAGGATCTTGGCGGTCGCCCGGCAAGCCTTGCCGCGGGGTGCTGCAACTGCCCGTGCACAAGTTCGGGATACTAGGGTACCCCTACTCTAGTACACCGACAGGAGCCCCCGGGCCTGGGCCACAGACGGTGCCGAGCGCTGTTGGGCCAGGCCCAAAACAGGGCACGGGCACGCGCGGCCTGGGTTACGCCGGATCTTACTCCGTATCCACCGCGCCCTCCCCAATGGCACGCGTCGAGTGCGGCGTCGTGGGAGAGATCGTGGGTGGTTTCTTTATTCGGAAGGGCGAAACGTCCACCCCCTCCCTCTTTATAAGCAGGGGAAACAGGGGTAGTTCGTCCACCTCACCGGTTACTGCTCCAATCTTCAGAAATCTCTGCCGCTCCCCCTTTCTCCCCAAAGTCGAAAGAGAGCAGCGCTCTGCCCCCCATTGCCACCAGCACCACCGACGCCGCCGATCTCCCCCGCCACCTCCGCCATGGCTCCGAAAGCTGACAAGGGGAAGGGCGTGAAGTCGGCCGAGGCGCAGTGGCTCGCGGCGCTGCGGAAGGAGCGGGCCATCTTCCCCCCCAGCTTGACGCGAAAGAGCTGAGGGAGTACTACTACCTCTTCTGGTCGACGGAGACGCGCGCACATCCGCGCATGAGGGTACTCTCAGCCGCCGCTTCAAGGCTGGCTCCGAACGGGTACCCATTCTTCGCGCTGTTCTTCTACTGTGGGCTCTGCCCGCCCTTCTCTGAATTCTTCTGCGATATCATGAACACCTACGGGTTCCGCCTCCTTGATTTCACCCCCAATGCCGTTCTGACCATGGCAGCTGTGCGAAAACTTTGTCGGAGTCCACCCCAATGTCGCCCTCTTCCGCCACTTCTTTATCCCCCGAGTCGAGAGAGGAGAGCCCCTTGCCGGCGGAATCGCCTGGATCTCGAGGGTCGGAAGAAGAAAGCCTATCTGGAGGGAGAGCTTCACAGCAAGTGGGAGGAGTGGAGAGCAGATTGGTGCTGGATCGTCGAGGAGAACCCGCAGCCATTCACCGCCCGGCGCCAAACCCCAATAGTACGCAGCAACGATTGGAGCAACATGGCCCCGGAGGATGACAGGCTGAAGATTGCCGTCACCCGAATCTTGCGCCTTAGGCTTGCCGGGCTCACCGTAGGCGCCGTTGGCGCAGATTTTCTCCGCCGCCGCATCGCCCCCCTGTAGGAGAGGGGGAGACCCGCCTGGGAGTTCCAGAACTCGGCGGATATCATGAGGCCGCGCCCGGGCCTCAACTTCAATTTCACGGTCTTGGAATTGGACGCGATGCTTCTGGAGCTGTTCAAGCGCGACCCTCAGCACCCATTTATGTTGCCGCGGAATGTCGTTCCGCTGTGTAACAATTCTTCGCTTGACCGCATCCGTGCAATGATGCCGCTGTGCGACTCGCATGGGATCGTCCCAACTTGGCAAGAGCCCGCAGACAACGTCGTGCAGGAGTTCTTCGACAGCTTGGTCGAAGTGCCGGTCCGCCCTGACGAGCAGAAGAGCCTCACCCATGACACCACCGACGCGAAGATGCAGCGCATCGCCACTAGGCTGGAGGAGGCGGCGGCAGCAGCTGCCGCGGGTCAATTTGGATTCACCTTGGAGGAGGCGGAGGCAGCAGAGGCGGCAAGCCTTGCCGAGCGAGAAGAGCTTGTCAGCGAGGAAGAACTTGTCGGGCCTGAATCAGAGTCGAGCGAGCCCGCCGAGGGCGCGGGCGACCCGTTGCAGATCGGCTACTCCTCCTCCCCACCTTCAGCCAGCTCGCCGCAAGCAGAGCCCCCAGCTCCAACAAGGAGGCGTCTCCGCAGGGCCGGGGACGTGGCGGGGCGGCAGACGAGTCAACAGCCGTAGCAGCGCACGACGTGCTCGACCGCGACAAGCACTGTTGCCGCGGGAGCACCTCACGCCGCTGCCGCAACTGGAGCGGGGCCTTCCCGACCCACCGCCACTGCCCCTGCCAAGCGGACAAGGGAGCCCTCTCCTCCGCCTCGTCACACCGGAGGCGAGCCGGACTTCGATCTCTCCGTGCTCAGCTCCGACGACGAGGAAGAAGAGTAAGATCCTTTCTTGTACTTGTAATTCTTCACTTCTTGATGTGTGTCTTGTATCTGATTTGCTTCATTCCGGGCTCATCCCTTTTCAGGACTCTGGCCCAGAGAGCGGCGAAGAGAGCCAAGGTCCGGGTGATTGTCATCGAGGATGATCCCACCGCGGCAACGGGGGACACGCCTGAGACCACCTTGCCGGACCCGGCAATTCTTCCGCAAAGCAACCCTCAGCGCAGCCCCCAGCGTAAGCGTATAACTTACTTCCTGCTTTCAGGCGCGCATTGGTGCTCTTCTTTTGTTGATATCTGTCTGTTGGTTTGTGTAGGAGCAGAGCAGCCTCATCAGGAGGGCCCGGAGGCCGCTCCCGAAGTGCCATCTGCTTCGACTACACTGCCGAGGGAGGATTCCCCGGCAAGGGAGCGTTCTCTGGCAAGGGAGAATTCTCCGGCAAGGGGCGGTTCTCCGGCAAGGGACAGCGCCAGTGATCCTCCGGTGGTTGAGGCCACGACTACAGATCCTAGCACAGGTAACCCTTTTGCCTGAAAACTCCCCTTGGGTTCTTCTTCTTCTGATTTTCTTCTTGAGCATTTGCTTGACTTTTCTCCCCTCTTCGGTCGTCAGATCCATCTGCCACGGAGCCGATGGAAATCGAGGCCGCCGGCGAGGAGGACGCGCGCGGCAACAACGACGATGCTGCCGCCACCGAAGAAGAGGCCGGTGCTGATGATCCCGCTAGCGCAGAAGCAGACGAGGAATCCGGCGATTGCACTGACGGCCCCGAGGCCGCAGGAGCGCCAGGCGCTGCACCGACCGCCGATCCCTCTGCCGCTGCCGCGGCGCCAGGCTCCGAAGAGCCCCAGCCCGGCGCCTACTTGAAGGCCGGCGATGGCGTCTTCATCAAGCTCCCCTGGGCGTCGAGCTCCAGGGCACCGGTCGAAGGGGAGACTTTTGACGAAGAGGTGCTCGCCTCCGCTGGGCTGGCGCTGGTCAACGCGACAAGCAGCAGCAGCGACGAGCCTGAGGAGGAGCGGCTCCTGCGGAAGCTGCTGTCTCTTTACCGCGCCCGCCAAACCAAGCTGGCGTCTCGAGAGGCACTTGTCGCAAAGGCGGGAGTGGACATTGAGAAGCGCGCAGAGGAGCTCCGGGGTCTCAGGCAGGAGGCTCTCCGGTCCCTGGCGGAGGAGCGGGAGCAACTTCTCGAGGAGCGGAAAGCCTTCCTCCTCGAGAAGGCTGAAGTTGAAGAGAAGCAACGGCTTGTCGCCGAGAATCTATTTGCGCAAGAAGGAGAGTTGGCGCAGCGCAAGGTGAACCTTGATAGCCACGAGGAGGAGCTTGCCGCGCGGGAGCAAGCATTGGCGGGGCCCTCAAGGAAGCAAAGTATGCTGCCGCAGCTGCCGAGGCCGCCAAGAAGGAGCTGGAGACAAAGGTGGCGCAGCTGGAAGCAGATCTCAGGGCGAGCGGCGAGGAGCTTGCCGCGCTCAAGCGTGAGCGTGAGAAGGATGCTGCCGCTCATGGTGAGCTGCAGGGTCTTCTCGCTGAGAGGAGCAAGGAGCTCAGCGTCGCCAAGGATTCCAATGCAGATCTCGAGCTGAAGCTGGCCACTTTGACTCAGACGCTGGACGGCGCCAAGGAGCGGGAGGTGGCCTTGTCGGAGAAGATCAAGGCCGACGAGGCGCTGCTGGCGAATGCTGCTGCCGCCCACGACGCCTTCAGGGAGACAGTGGAGCACTGGACTGAGGGTCTTGTGGATGCTGCCGCAGCCATCGACGGGGAGTTGGCGCAGCTGGGGATGGAGGATTTTGGGTATCCCTCCGACGAGCATCTCCAACCCAGCGCCAAGCTCAGCCTGTTCTTCAAAGGCGTGGCGACGGCTCTCCAGCGACTCCGGGAAAAGATCCCAAAGCAGCTGGCCGATGAGTCACGCAGGATCTGCGCGGGGGCTCTCCAGAAGGTGCTGATGAAGGTGGCCTTCCGCAACCCAGGCCTCAACTTCACCAACGTCCTCAAGTCCTTGCCGCCGGATGCTGACGTGGAAGCGCTCAAGGCCCTTGTCGCACCCATTGTGGACAAGGTGAGCGGGATCAAGAGGGTTGAGGGCGATCGCGTAGACTAGGCCGCCCGTTTTCTCTTTCTCTTTGTCGCTGCTGGTCATGTCACGAGAACATCTATTAGAGCTGCGACAAGCTATCTTGTAATATAACTCTATTTTGGGTAGAGATTGCTATGTTATTTCCTTTACTTGATCCCTTCCTTTGTATGTTTTTGCCCTACGCTTTTAGGGAACTTGCCGGCGCAGGCACCTTAGCCGCGAGCGCTGAGTGCGGAACATCAGCAGCCTGCTGGCGGTGCCGCTTCCGACAAGAAACCTTGTCGCAACTAGTCGCAGCTCACTTAAATTGTTGAGCGGACTCGAAACAAAGTAAGGGCGCAACTAGCTACGAGTTGGTTCCTCCGCGCACAGGTTTTCCATACAAAGTACGGTCGTTCGAGGAGAATAACTTCAAAATTTAAAAACTGATTGCTCAAACTTTGGCAACTTAGCTTTTCTGTCGTTTGCTTCCCGGCAAGGCAAAACTTCCTCGAGCGACGCTTGGTCCATACCATTATCTTCTCCTTTCCCCCCGGCAAACTTGTGTGCGAGGGAACCTTCCTTTTTGAGAAAAAGAAAGAAGAGAAAATAAAGATATGGAGCCTTATGGCTCGTTATTGCTTACCGGGGGTAGGTGCTGCACAAAGTGTCAGATAATGCATGCAAATATAAAGTAAAAGCATGAAATTGACAAGATGTGCGGAGCACATGAGCTTTACTTATGCACGGGGTCTGCGCCCGGCTTTGTACAAAGGATTACATGCAACATCGGCAAGACTTGTACAAAAGGTGGTTGCCGGAACGGGTTCCGGCAACCGCGCCCTACGGGTAAAACTTACGAAGATGCTCAATGTTCCAGGAGTTGCTCACCGGAATGCCATCTTCGGTCTCAAGGCGGACAGCGCCAGGCCTAGTGACTCGTTTCACCCGATAAGGGCCTTCCCACTTCGGCGTCAACTTGTTGGAATTCTTGGCGGACTGAACGCGCCGAAGAACAAGGTCGCCTTCCTCGAAACTTCTGGCATTAACTTTGCGGCTATGGTAGCGGCGCAAAGCTTGCTGGTATCGAGCAGCTCGTACAGCAGCCTGAAGACGGTCCTCCTCAAGGAGCAGCGCGTCATCTTGTCGCAGCTGCTCTTGCTCAAGCTCATCATAAGCGAGCACTCGAGGTGACCCATATACGAGTTCCGTGGGGAGAACTGCCTCTGCTCCATAGACTAGAGCGAAAGGTGTCTGGCCAGTGGCTCGATTTGGCGTCGTCCTGATCGACCAAAGAACGACCGGCAGCTCCTCAATCCAGTTCTTTCCGCACTTGTGCAGCCTGTCGAAAGTCCTGGTCTTGAGCCCGCGCAGCACTTCAGCATTCGCCCTCTCCGCTTGACCGTTGCTTCTCGGATGAGCAACAGAAGCGAAGCAGACCTTGGCGCCAAGATCTTGGACGTACTGCATGAAGGTGCGGCTCGTGAATTGCGTGCCGTTGTCGGTGATGATCCTGTTAGGGATCCCGAAACGGCAAACAATTGACCTGAAGAACTTGACTGCTGACTGTGCTGTCACCTTCCTCACTGCTTCCACTTCCGGCCACTTTGTGAACTTGTCGATTGCAACGTACAAGTACTCAAAGCCCCCGACAGCTCGGGGAAAGGGGCCGAGGATGTCGAGCCCCCAGACCGAAAATGGCCAGGATAAAGGGATCGTCTGGAGAGCTTGAGCTGGCTGGTGTATCTGCTTGGAATGGAACTGGCACGCTTCACACTTGGTTACTTGTGCAGTTGCATCCTGGAGGGCTGTCGGCCAGAAGAAACCTTGCCGGAACGCTTTGCCGGCAAGTGCTCTTGCGCCAATGTGGTGACCACATATGCCTCCATGTATCTCTACCAACAGCTTTTGTCCTCTTCCCGGTGAATACACTTCAATTTCACACCGTTGAGTCTTCTTCTGTACAGTGTGTTGTCGACAAACTGGTACATACTTGACTGCCGGGCTACTCTTTCCGCTTCTTCTTGCTCTTCGGGAAGTTCTCCTGTCTGAAGGAAATGGACAATCTGCTGTGCCCATGCTGGAGCTTGCGGCTCGACAACAAGGACTAAAGGCACATCTGTTGCTGCGGGAACATCCGCTTCTACGGTGAGAACCTGTGGCTCAGCCGGAGTTGACGTTCCCCGGCAAGCTTGCCGGAGCAAAGCTTGTCGGGAGCGTCTGCTTCAACGGAACAAACCCTAGGGCTTGTCGGAGCAGACTGCTCCTCAGCATCCTTGGTGTTGATCTTAGGGACCTTCTTGGCGGCGGCTTCGGGGAGCTCTGCCGGAAAGTAGTCACCGGAAATCAACTTCCTCATCTTGTTCTGTCCAGTTGATGGCGTTACGGACGGTTGAGTCAGCTTGAGCACAAAGATCCCTGGCTCCACAGGTAACTTAAGTGCGGCGCACTTCGACAGGCCATCAGCAATGTCGTTCTGGGCTCTTGGAACATGTTCCATTTGCAGGCCGTCAAAGTGCTCTTCTAGCTTCCTCACTTCATCAACGTAAGCTTCCATCAACGGACTCTGATAATTCTTGTTCACTTGGCGGACGACAAGCTGTGAATCACCCCTGACAATGAGCTTCTTGATCCCAAGGTCTGCTGCGATCCTGAGACCGGCAAGCAAACCTTCATACTCTGCATTATTGTTTGTTGCTTGCTCCTTGGGAAAGTGCATCTAGACTACGTACTTGAGGTGCTCTCCGGTGGGTGCGACAAGTAGCACGTCGGCACCGGCGCCTTGCAGCGAGAAGGCACCATCAAAGTACATCAGCCACTCTTTGCTTGCTTTCTTGACGGGGATGCTCGTTTCTGGAATTTCTTCATATGGTGTTGGCGTCCACTCTGCTATGAACTCTGCTAGTGCTCTGCTTTGGATAGTTGAAGTGCTTTCAAACTTGAGGCCAAAGCTTGACAGTTCCAGTGCCCACTCGACAATCCTGCCTATTGCTTCCGGATTCTGCAGTATCCTTTTCAGCGGAAAGCGAGTGACAACTGTGATCTCATGCGCTTGGAAGTAATGGCGCAGCTTTCTCGAGGCCATGAGAAGGCCGAAAAGCAATTTCTGCACACCAGAGTACCTTGACCTAGCCCCCTGTAGAAGGGAACTGACAAAGTAAACTGGGCGCTGCACCATTTTCATCTGCATCTCCTCACGCGCCTGCGCAGATCCATCCTTGTCGGGACCAGAGCTTGCCGGTGAACTCCCTTGTTTGTCGCTGGATGCACTTGTCGCGGTTGCCAGCTCATCATCCGCTTCCCTCTCCGCTACTAACGCAACACTAACCACTTGATTGGTTGCCGCTATATACAGCAGCAACTTCTCTTGTGGCTTAGGTGCGACAAGTGTTGGAGTGGAGGACAGGTATTTCTTCAAGTCCTGCAGCGCAGCCTCCGCTTCTGGAGTCCATTGCATTGGACCTGCCTTTTTCAATATTTTGAAAAATGGCAGGGCGCGCTCAGCATACCTAGAGATAAACCTGCTGAGAGCAGCCACGCAACCGGCAAGTCTTCGTACATCCTTGACGCGCTTTGGTGCTTCAATCTGCTCGATGGCCTTGATCTTGTCGGGATTGGCTTCAATTCCCCGCTGAGACACAAAGAACCCGAGAAGCTTGCCGGAAGGGACTCCTAACACACACTTCTCGGGGTTAAGCTTGAGGTTGATCTTGCGCAGATTTGTAAAGGTTTCGTCTAAATCTTGAATCAGGGTTGCTTTGTCCTTGCTCTTGACCACTATGTCATCCATGTAGGCTTCCACATTTCTGTGCATTTGCGGCTCAAAAGCGTGATGGACAACCCTTGCAAATGTTGAACCAACATTCTTCAAACCAAAAGGCATCCGTACGAAACAGTATGTGCCACATGGGGTAATGAATGCGGTCTTCTCCTCATCCTCTTCTGCCATGAAGATCTGATGATATCCTGAGTATGCGTCAAGAAATGAAAGCAAGTCACATCCGGCCGTGGAGTCAACAATCTGGTCAATGCGCGGCAAGGGAAAGGGATCTTTGGGACAAGCTTTATTGACATCAGTAAAGTCGATACAAAGCCTCCATTTCCCGTTTGCCTTGCGCACAACTACAGGATTGGCCAATCACGTAGGATGGAGCACTCCTCTGACGAGGCCTGCTGCTTCCAACTTCTTGATTTCTTCAGTAATGAATTCTTGGCGCTCCACTACTTGTTTCCCGACTTTCTGCTTGACGGGCCGCGCATGAGGACAGACGGCAAGACGGTGCTCAATTACTTTCCTGGGAACACCGGGGATGTCAGACGGTTGCCATGCAAACACGTCGACATTCGCTCGCAGGAAAGCAACGAGCGCGCTTTCCTATTTAGGGTCGAGAGTGGCACTGATGGTGAAGGTACCACCAGTGCCGTCCTCCTTGGCGGACACCTTCTTGGTCTCAGGTGGAGCTGCCATTGTCTTCTTACACTTGCCGGTGGAGCTCGATGGTGCGTCCTCGACGGTAGCGCAGCACTCCGAAGAGGTGCGCTTGCTGGAGTGGGCATCAGAGCTCTTGCCGGACTTGGTCTTCTTCTTCCCCCCGAGAGCTTCAACGGCAAGTGATCTGCAATCTGTTGCGGCTGCTGCTTCCCGGTAAATCTTGTCGACACAGATAATAGCATCCTTCTTGTCGGCAGGGACAGAGATGACACTTATCGGGCCTGGGATCTTCAGCACGTTGTATGCGTAGTGAGAGGCTGCCATGAACTTGGCGAGTGCTGGACGGCCAAGTATCCCATTGTAAGGTAATGGGAAGTCAGCAACGTCAAAAGTGACCCTCTCAGTCCTGAAGTTCAGCTCGCTGCCAAATTTTACCGGCAACATGATCTTTCCCTTCGGCTTGCTCCTTCCCGGATTCATTCCTTGGAATGTACCGGTCTCTTCGAGCTCGCTGTCAGGGATCTGAAGTTTCTGGAGTACCGTGGAGGAGATCAGGTTCAAGCCGGCCCCGCCGTCAACTAGCATCTTAGTGACCTTGAGGTTGCGGATAGTTGGTGAAACCAACATCGGCAAGCACCCGACCGCAGTTATGCGATCAGGGTGGTCCTCAATATCAAAGATGATAGGCGTGCTGGACCATTTCAGAGGCTTGCGTGACTCGACGGGTGGTTCTGCCGCATTGACTTCCCGCACCCACTGCTTGAGCTGTCGGTGTGAAGTATGCAGAGAAGCACCGCCGTCCACGCACAGGACCTCTGTGGCTTTCTGAAACTCCTGCTCATCAGTCTCGTCATCATCCATATCTTCATCGCCGTCGTCATCTTCATCCTTGTCGCGGCCGCGGGGAGGTCTGTCTCCTTGCCGCTGCTTGGCCTTGCCGCGGCGCCCTCCTCGGCCAGGGCGTTTCTTGCCGGTTCCTCCAGCACCTTCCTGACCCTTCTCCTTGTCGCGCCGCTCGTATTCAGCCTTCTGCTGCTCGACAAGCTGCTCGACCTTCTTGCAGCTCTGGAGGTCATGGCCCTTGGTGCGGTGGATCTTGCAGTACTGCCTGTTGGTGCCGTCCTGCTTGTCGGCGACCGCCACAGCCTGGTGGTTGGTGCCTGCGGCAATCTCCTTGCCGGAGCTTCCAGCTTTGGCTTGCTTGCCGGACTGCTCAACGACTAGTACATCTTTCCCTTTCTTTTTCCTGTTGTTCCGCCGCCGGTTTTTCCTTGCCGGGGCAGCATCCTCACTATCAGATCCTCCTGCTCCGGTATTCTCTCCGGGGAGTTTCCTCCCTTCCTCCGCACGTGCACACTTGTCGGCCAGGGCATATAGCTCACCGACGTCTCTGATCTTGCATATCACCATCTCCTCCCTCATCCTGCGGTTTCACATGTTTTGACAGAACGCGCTGATTACCGCAGCAGGGTGGACATCTGGGATGTTGTGCTGTACGCGGCTGAATCTTTGAATGTACTTGCGCAGGGACTCTCCTTCCTTCTGGGCGAGCAGATGAAGATCGCTTTCTTCGCCATGAGGCTTGTGGCCGCCTGTAAAGGCGCCGACAAACTGATGGCACAAGTCAGCCCAGGAGGATATGGAGTTGTCCGGCAAGTGCATGAGCCAGGATCTGACATTGGGCTTGAGCACCAGTGGGAAGTAGTTGGCAAGGATCTTGTCGTCCCGTCCCCCGGCAGCCTGCACCGCGATGGTGTGGATGCTGAGGAACTCCGACGAATGCGTATTGCCGTCATACTTCTCTGGCACCTCTGGTCTGAAATTCTTCATGCTGGGCCACTGGACTTGCCGCAGCTCACGAGTGAACGCAGGGCAACCTACCGCGTACGGCAAGTCGCCTGGTTCCCCTGGCGCATGCATGTCGACAGAGGGCCCAGCGTGCTTGTCGGATTGACGTCGCGCTTCTCTTCGGCGCTCGATGCGAGTACGAGCGTCTTCTTGCTGTCGTTCGTGAAGAACTTGGCGTTGATCGCGACGAGCTCGTGGATCCGACGATGCAGTGGAGTCGCTGTCGAGGTGGATCCGGCGAGTCGGCGATCTTGGCCTTCGGGGTGGAGAGTGCACGGTGGTTGCACCCCCACCGGTTTCGTCGCCACCGGCTCGCGCCTGGCGGTCCTGCCGCGGCAGCGATGTACTCACCTGCCGTGGAGCGTCGCCGTTGGCGAAGCCGATGAGACTCTGAATAGTGGCCCTCCATTGGTCGATCTTGTCTTCTGCTGGGGGGTAATCCAGGAGCAGTTGAGCTCGCGCCAAAGCTTCTGCTAGACTGGCGGGTAGCAGTGGCGACGGTCCGAGGAGCGGGATATTGTCGGACTTCTAACTACGTTAGAAGGAGCAGTATCCTGTCCGGGCGACCGTGCCTCGTTCGTGCCAGCACATTGGCGTGCATGTTGGTCTTGAGCACCCCGAGATCCACCAGCTCGATCTTGGTCCAACAAACGTATGGTGCTGCGAACACCATGACGCTGTCGGTCCTGCGCCTCCTGAGATCGGCGCGGTGCATGTACGGACGCCGAGGTCTACGCAGCCTTGTCCTTGGGCCTGGCAGCACCGTGAGCTCCCTCGTCGACGTCCGTTCTTCCGCCGGCGCCTTCCCCACCACCCGTTTGCTCCGGTGGTGGCGGGATCGACATGGACGGAGCAGTTGCCGCCGAAGTTTTCTTCTTCGGTGGCATTTTGATGAAGAAGATGAAAATCTAGCTCGTGTGAACGCCGGATCAGGTTCACACAATCTCGACGCCCCCTACCTGGCGCGCCAAAGATGTCGGGGAAACTGATCCACGAACACCTATGAGGCCGGCGGACCGAGCCCCTTTCGGTTCGGCGGGGGGCGGAGATCGCACGAAGAGCGGATCGAGGCGAAGCACACGAGTAGTTTACCCAGCTTCGGAGCTCTCCGGAGAGATAATACTCCTACTGCTTCTTGTGTGATTGTATTATGTTCTTGCTCGAGAGAGCTAAGTGTGTTTCTGGCTTCCGAATGAGCCGAACCCCCTCTACGTTGCGCATGGGCCTCCTTTTATACGCTCAAGGGGTCACCGACAGGTGGCAACGCAGACGAGGGTAAAAACGTAAAAGGAGTTGCGGTTGGTATAACTACCTATACAGTGCATCCTACCTAACCCTGACGGCAGGGGGCAAAGGCATTAAATGCCCGTGTGTGTCGCCCAAATAGTGCAGAAAGGGACCGTCAGGGGCGCCACCACTCGCCACGATGGCGATCTTGTCAGCGTCGCATGCCACCGCACACCGCTGGCTGCATAGCCTCTCGCCACGTGCGCCTGGGAAGGCCCCAGGGCGACACGTTGGTGGATGTGCTGGAGCGCGGGTACAGGGTGGTTACTTGCCGCGGCAAGCGCCTTGTCGCGGTCGTTATCTTGTCGCGCCCAGAAGCTTGTCGCTCACCAGGCCTTGCCGGGACGCGTGGCGCGTCGCGGCAAGTTCCTCGAGATGCCTTGGTTGGCCTTCCCGGCAAGCTCCTCTTGCCCGGGTCTTGTCTCTTGGCTTGAGTACTTTGTTCTTGAATGGCTCCAAAGGAGCCACGGAGGATCTTGGCGGTCGCCCGGCAAGCCTTGCTGCGGGGTGCTGCAACTGCCCGTGCACAAGTTCGGGATACTAGGGTACCCCTACTCTAGTACACCGACAGTATATCTTTAGATCTTGCAATCGAATCTTTTTGTTTCTTGTTTTATCACTAGTTTAGTCTATAAAATAAAACTACAAAAAAATGGAATTGAGTTTGTCTCATATGCTTCATCTTTTTAATATCTTTCGTAAGTATGATGAAAATGAAAATTTTGCTCAAGTCCTAGAAGAAGAAGTCTATAAAATGTTTGGCATAAAATACTTGAATGATGAGCATGATTGCAATTTTGTTAGTATGAATTCCTTGAATATACATGATGCTAATGATATGCAAAGCCACAAGCTTGGGGAAGCTATGTTTGATGAAGATGATATTTTTTGTCTCCCAAGTTTTGATGAGAATAGTTATTATGATGAAAGCATGCCTCCTATTTTAGATGATTATATTCATGAAAGTTGATTTGGAGAGGTCATGACTTTATTTAGTGATGAATCCACTATTTCGGAAGAGGTTCCAATTGATTATGAGAACAAATTTGCTATCTATGATGATTATTGTGATGAAATTTATGCTATAAAGAGTAATGATATCCATGAAACTTGTCATCATGATTTTAATGCGCAAATTGATTATGTGAATAAAGTATCACATGATAGTTACTTCGTTGAGTTTGCTCCCACTACTATTCATGAGAATAAATTTGCTTATGTGGAGAGTAGTAAAATTTATATGCTTGTAGATCATGAAAAGAATGGTTTAGGTGCTGGTTATATTGTTGAATTCATTCATGATGCTACTAGAAATTGTTATGAGGGATGAACATATGCTTGTAGGAATTGTAATAATATCAGGTTTCCTCTCTATGAGTTGAAAATATTGAAGCTATGCTTGTTTTACCTTCCTATGCTAGTTGATTATCGTTCCCATAAATTCTTTGCTCACAAAATCCCTATGAATGGGAAGTGGGTTAGACTTAAATGTGCTAGTCATATTCTTCATGATGTTCTCTTTATGTTTCAATTCTTCTCTTTTATGTGAGCATCATTGAAATCATCATGCCTAGCTAGGGGCGTTAAACGATAGCGCTTGTTGGGAGGCAACCCAATTTATTTTTGTTCCTTGATTTTTGTTCCTGTTTAGTAATAAATAATTCATCTATCCTCTGGTTAGATGAGGTTTTATGTTTAATTAGTGTTTGTGCCAAGTAGAACCTTTGGGAAGACTTGTGTGAAGTCTTTATGATCTTGCTGTAAAAAACAGAAACTTTAGCGCTCACGAGATTAGCTGCCATTTTTTTTACTGGAGAGTGATTTTAGGTTGATTCGTTTTGCAGATGATTAATAGACAAATTACTCAGGTCCAGCAAATTATTTAAGAATTTTTTGAGTTCCATAAGTATACGTTTGATATAGATTACTACAGACTGTTCTGTTTTTGATAGATTCTATTTTCATTGTGTTGTTGGCTTATTTTGATGAATCTATGAGTAGTATCGGAGGGTATGAACCATAGAGAAGTTGCAATACAGTAGATATTACACCAATATGAATTTAGAATGAGTTCATTACAGTACCTTAAAGTGGTGGTTTGTTTTCTTTTACTAACGGAGCTTACGAGTTCTCTGTTAAGTTTTGTGTGGTTGAAGTTTTCAAGTTTTGGGTAAAGATTCGATGGACTATGGAATAAGGAGTGGCAAGAGCCTAAGCTTGGGGATGCCCAAGGCACCCCAAGGTAATATTCAAGTACAACCAAGAGCCTAAGCTTGGGGATGCCCCGGATGGCATCCCCTCTTTCGTCTTCCTTCATCGGTAACTTTACTTGGAGCTATATTTTTATTTACCACATGATATGTGTTTTGCTTGGAGCATCATTTTATTTTATTATTATTTGCTTGCTGTTATTTATAATAATTTTTTTCGTCTTTATTTTCAATAAAAATGTCAAGGATAACCTTTACCATGCTTATTTTGCTAGTATACATGTTGCTGTTTGAAAACGGAAAGTTTACCACTGTTGCAAAAATTCCCTAGAAAAGTCAGAGAATGATATAATATTGAAACTTTTTGCATATTGAGCTACGATAAACCTTCTACAGTGTGGTATTTTTCTCATAATTATTGGAGTTAGGGAAGTATGATGAATCTTGCATTCTTTATAGACTATACTGTTTTGGCAAATTGCTGTTATGTTTGCATTGTTTGCATTTGTTTGCTTGTTTGATGATTCTATTTGATGATAGGAGTATTAAATATGCAGGGACATTTAGTATGCAATGTTGAATAATAATTTTAGTGATTTGTTAATGTAGGAAATGATAAGGTTTTTGCATTGGTTTATACTAACTTATCTCACGAGTTCTTGTTGAGTTTGGTGTGGATGAAGCTTTCGAGATTTAGGAAACTGAGATATAAAAGGAATTAAGGAGACAAAAGCTCAAGCTTGGGGATGCCCAAGGCACCCCAAGATAATATTTCAATAAGTCTCAAGCATCCAAGCTTGGGGATGCCCCGGTAGGCATCCCACCTTTCTTCTTCAACAATTATCGGTTAGTATCGGTTGAACCTAAGTTTTTGCTTCTTCACATGAGTCGTGCTATCCGTGCAATGCCATTTTATTTTGATTTGCTTGCTGCTTGAATAAAATACCAAGATTTGAAATTCTTAAATGAGAGAGAGTCTTCACATAGCTACACAATTATTTAACTACTCATTGATTGTCACTTATATCCTTTTGAGAGTAGTTTGTCATTTACTCGTGTGCTTCACTTATATCCTATGAGTAAATGGTTGAATGAGTTGAATGTCGTAAATCTGAAATAATCTATGTCTCATTTGCTTATCCCATGGGGAGTAATGACTTCACATCTAGGAAGTAGAGGTTGTAAATTTATTGAAGGTTAGCAAGCATTGTATTGGTCATTTGAACAATTCATGAAAGAATACTGAAGGAAGAGAGATTTCACATATAAATATACTATCTTGGATATCTGTTATAATTGTGAGCACTCGTTAAGTATGACATGCTAAAGAGTTGATGTTGGACAAGGAAGACAACATAATGGGTTATGTTTTCTCACATCTCAGTTAAAGTATATTGTCATGGATCATTCAAACATGTTGAGCTTGCCTTTCCCCCTCATGCTAGCTAAAATTCCTTGCACCAAGTAGAGAGTCCACCATACCTACCTATGGATTGAGTAAGATCCTTCAAGTAAGTTGTCATCGGTGCATGTAATCAAAATTGCTCTCTAAATATGTATGATCTATTAGTGTGAAGAAAATAAGCTTTATACGATCTTATTATGGAAGCAATAAAAGCGAATGACTGCATAATAAAGGTCCATATACAAGTGGAAATATAAAGTGACATTCTTTTGCATTAAGATTTTGTGCATCCAACCATAAAATCGCATAACAACCTCTGCTTCCCTCTGCGAAGGGCCTATCTTTTACTTTATGTCTTTTACTTTATGTCTTTTACTTTATGCAAGAGTCAAGGTGATCTTCACCTTTCCCTTTTTCATTTTATCCTTTGGCAAGCACCTCGTGTTGGAAAGATCCTGATATATATATCCAACTGGATGTAAGTTAGCATGAACTATTATTGTTGACATCACCCAAAGGTGAATACGTTGGGAGGCAACACTATAAGCCCCTATCTTTCTCAGTGTCCGATTAAAACTTCATAACCATAAGTATTGCGTGAGTGTTAGCAGTTGTAGAAGACTATATGGTAGTTGAGTATCTGGAGTTTGCTAAATCAAAGCTCTGACATAGACCCTTCCTGAAAATAAGATGAATTGCAATTCTTTGATGACTGAGAATGAAGTTTGCTGGTTTTCAAGAAAGTTTATGGTCTATGCTTTAACATGTGAATAGATTGTTACTTGATCGTGAGAAGTTTTATGAGATGAACTACTGTTTAACATATAATCATGCTAGAAAAGGTGATTGAAATTATCATTGATCAAACTTGTGCACCTGCTAGCATTCACACTTCATAAATTCTTTCTTTTATTATTTACCTACTCGAGGACGAGTAGGAATTAAGCTTGGGGATGTTGATACGTCTCCAACGCATCTATAATTTATGAAGCATTCATGCTATTTTATTATTTGTTTTGAATGTTTATGGGCTTTATTATACACTTTTATATTATTTTTGGGACTAACCTATTAACCGGAGGCCCAACCCATATTGCTGTTTTCTTGCCTATTTCAGTGTTTCGAAGAAAAGGAATATCAAATGGAGTCCAAATGGAACGAAACCTTCGGGAAAGTTATTTTTGGAACAGAAGCAATCTAGGGAACTTGGAGTGCAAGCCAGGGAACCTTCAAAGAGGCCACAAGATAGGGGGGCGCTCCCACCCCCTGGGCGTGCCCTCCACTCTCGTGGGCCCCTCGTGGTCCCCCGACCGACTTCTTTCGCCTATATATTCCCATATACCCTAAAAACATAGGAGACCACAATAGATTGGGAGTTCCGCCGCCGCAAGCCTCTGTAGCCACCAAAAACCTCTCGGGATCCCGTTCTGGCACCCTGCCGGAGGGGGAATCCCTCATCGGTGGCAATCTTCATCATCCCGACACTCTCCATGACGAGTAGGGAGTAGTTCACCCTCGGGGCTGAGGGTATGTACCCGTAGCGTTGTGTTTGACCTCTCTCTCTCGTGTTCTCTCTATGGCACGATCTTGATGTATCGCGAGCTTTGCTATTATAGTTGGATCTTATGATGTTTCTCCCCCTCTACTGTCTTGTAATGGATTGAGTTTTCCCTTTGAAGTTATCTTATCGGATTGAGTCTTTAAGGATTTGAGAACACTTGATGTATGTCTTACCGTGCTTATCTGTGGTGCCAATAGGATATCACGTGAACCACTTGATGTATGTTTTGGTGATCAACTTGTGGGTTCCGCCCATGAACCTATGCATAGGGGTTGGCACACGTTTTCGTATTGACTCTCCGGTAGAAACTTTGGGGCACTCTTTGAAGTACTTTGTGTTGGTTGAGTAGATGAATCTGAGATTATGTGATGCATATTGTATAATCATGCCCATGGATACTTGAGGTGACAATGGAGTATCTAGGTGACATTAGGGTTTTGGTTGATTTGTGTCTTAAGGTGTTATTCTAGTATGAACTCTATGATAGATTGAACGGAAAGAATAGCTTCATGTTATTTTACTACGGACTCTTGAATAGATTGCTTCGTTTGCTCTCCGCTATTGGTGACTTTGGAGTGACTCTTTGTTGCATGTTGAGGGATAGTTATATGATCCAATTATGTTATTATTGTTGAGAGAACTTGCACTAGTGAAAGTATGAACCTTAGGCCTTGTTTCCTAGCATTGTAATACCGTTTACGCTCACTTTTATCATTAGTTACCTTGCTGTTTTTATAATTTCAGATTACAAACCTATATCTACTATCCATATTGCACTTGTATCACCATCTCTTCGCCGAACTAGTGCACCTATGCAATTTACCATTGTATTGGGTGTGTTGGGGACACAAGAGACTCTTTGTTATTTGGTTGTAGGGTTGTTTGAGAGAGACCATCTTCGTCCTACGCCTCCCATGGATTGATAAACCTTAGGTCATCCACTTGAGGGAAATTTTCTACTGTCTTACAAACCTCTGCACTTGGAGGCCCAACAACGTCTACAAGAAGAAGGTTGTGTAGTAGACATCATGAGACTGCCATGGCCGAATGTGGTGGATCTAGAAGCAGCCAAAGCCGCACAGAACGAGCGGAAAAGGCAGAAAGCAGTCAATAAAAGAGAGTCCCACTGCCGCAAGAGAAAAGAGGCCGCACACCATGGTGTGGAGAGCTTGGTGGAGATTGAAGCATGGTGGGCTGCCGCCCACAAGGCCGGGAAGGAGAACTTCGGCGTCTGGCCAGCATGCCCTGATGGCAGCATGTGAGAAGTAGTTTAAGTTTGTAGTATTAGAGAAAATTACCAGTAGCACTTTCTTTTTTCATACACACGAGTATTTTATGCGCTTCGTGTGTGTTGTGTGTTTCCCCCGCCCAAGTTTCAAATTTCGCACCAAAATTTTCATTAGGCGCGCGATTTCAGAATGTATTCCTCCAACCACATCCCCTTCCCCTCAGTATCCCCCCTCCATCGCGCCTCCCCCTACCGGCATCTCAAACCGCTACCCCCGCAACCACAACTTCAACCACATCTACGTTCTGCTCAGATCTAGTTAGGTAACCCACCGATCTCTATCACGTCCCTGCCCTGATTGCTTAAATGGCACCTGTGAAACATCCTCATGCCTCCAAATCCCTCCCGCCAGGAGCTGATGGCGGTCCATGGCGCGATGGCCGCCGTGCGTGTTGACCCAGAGGAACACCTCATCTCCACCGTCGCCGCCGACATGGTGCAGGCTCTGGCCCAGATGAAGTCCCCCAGCGACTACCCCCCAGGACTTAACAGGTAAGATCTGACCAGCTATGTCTTACCAATACCACTTGCAACAACTATGATTTGTACGGTTGATGTATTAAGCATGTTCATGCCTTGTTTATTTCAGTACTACACACTGCGTGATGTTCAAATATTACCGTGTCCAGCTCAATTTCACCAATACCAGCAACAAACTTACAATACATGACTCAGGATATCACTAGAGATGCTGCCCATTTGCTATTTCTAGTGGATGCTAACCCTACTACACTTAACATGCCTGTCCATGTACTTACGCAGGGTCATAACGGCCGATGCTTTTGTTTGCCGTCGACGTGAGCTGCATCCTATGTCTTACAATATTTCACATAATTTGTGCAATTACAGTTTAACTCCTACCCATTTACTGGTTGCCTGTAGGTACACATGTCAGTGTCAATCCACGCTTCGACCCAGAGGAACAACTCGCCTCCGCCGTCGCTGACTGTGGGCGAGCTCTGGCCAAGATAAAGTTCCCCAACAACTACCTCTTAGGACTTACCAAGTATGTACTCACCAGTTCAATCTTACAAATACTAGTTGCAATTAATGGCTATGTTCTGTATGATCGATGTATTAAGCATGTTCTAGTAAACATGCCTAACACGTTTTTGCTACTTTCCCTACCTTTTTATAGACATCTAGGCCATTCTCTGCTCTGGCAGCACCTGCCTTGTGATGTTTAACTATGCCAATTGCATTTTTATCAGAACCGGTTTCAATGTCTATTAATCCTGTTGCAATTAATAGTTGAATCCATTTTTAAACAGTTGCATTTCAATGGCTACAAACTTACAAAACATGACTTAGGATGTTGTTAAGCTTGTTGCAATTAACAGTTGTATCTGATGACCCACAAGTGTAGGGGATCTATCATAGTCCTTTCAATAAGTAAGAGTGTCGAACCCAACGAGGAGCAGAAGGAAATGATAAGCGATTTTCAGTAAGGTTTTCTCTGCAAGCACTGAGATAATAGGTGATAGATAGTTTTGTGATAAGATAAATAGTAACAAGCAAAAAGTAAATAAAGTAAATAAAGTAAATAAAGTGCAGAAAGGTGTCCCAATCCTTTATGTAGCAAAGGATAAGCCTGAACAAATTCTAATAATGAGAAAGGAGCTCCCGAGGACACATTGGGAATTATCGTCAAGCTAGTTTTCATCACGTTCATAAGATTCGCGTTCGGTACTTTGATAATTTGATATGTGGATGGACCTGCACTTGGGTACTGCCCTAACTTGGAAAAGCATCCCACTTATGATTAACCCCTATTGCGAGCGTCCGCAACTACAAAAAGGAGTATTAAGATAAACCTAACCACATCATTAAACATATGGGTCCATATCAACCCCTAACGAAGCAACGCATAAACTAGGGTTTAAGCTTCTGTCACTCTAGCAACCCATCATCTACTTATTACTTCCCTATGCCTTCCTCTAGGCTCAAATAATGGTGAAGTGTCATGTAGTCGACGTTCACATAACACCACTAGAGGAAAGACGACATACATCTCATCGAAATACCGAACGAATGCCAAATTCACATGACTACTAATAGCAAGACTTCACCCGTGTCCTTAGGAACAAACATAACTACTCACAAAGCATATTCATGTTCATAATCAGAGGAGTAATAATATGCATAAAGGATCTGAACATATGATCTTCCACCAAGTAAACCAATTAGTATCAACTACAAGGAGTAATCAACACTACTAGCAACCCACAAGTACCAATTTGTGGTTTTGATACAAGATTGGATACAAGAGATGAACTAGGGTTTTGAGAGGAGATGGTGCTGGTGAAGATGTTGATGGAGATTGACCCCCTCCTGATGAGAGGATCGTTGGTGATGATGTTGGTGATGATTTCCCCCTCCCGGAGGGAAGTGTCCCCGGCAGAACAGCTCCGCCAGAGCCCTAGATTGATTCCGCCAAGGTTCCACCGGCGGCGGAGTTTCGTCCCGTAAGCTTGCCCACGATTTTTTCTAGGGAAAGAGTGATGATATAGCAGAAGATGGACGCTGGAGGCCCACCAGGGGGCCCAAGAGATAGGGGGCCACGCCCTACAGGGGGGCGCCCCCTGTCTCCTGGACAGGGTGTGGGCCCCCTGGCCTATTACTTTCACTCATAAATTCTTAATAAATGCAAAAAGTTATTTCATGGAGTTTCAGGACTTTTGGAGTTGTGCAGAATAGGTTTCCAACGTTTGCTCCTTTTCCAGCTAGAATTCCAGCTGCCGGCATTCCCCCTCTTCATGGTAAACCTTGTAAAATAAGAGAGAATAGCCATAAGTATTGAGATATAATGTGTAATAACATCCCATAGTGCAATAAATATTGATATAAAAGCATGATGCAAAATTGACGTATCAAATCCCCCAAGCTTAGACCTCGCTTGTCCTCAAGCGGAAGCCGAAATCGAAAAATATGTCCGCATGTTTAGAGATAGAGGTGTCGATAAAAAGAAATACGGACATGAGGGCATCATGATCATTCTAATAACAGCAACATATATAGATTTTGTCATATGATTTCCTATGCTCAAGTAATAAGCAATTCACAATGTCAAGTATGGTTCATAAACTTCATTGGGAACTAACAAACTATAATCTCAGTCATTGAAGCAATTGCAATTTATCGTAACATCAGAAAGAGTCAATAATAGAGCTTTTCAACAAGCTCACATACTTAACTATCTCATAGTCTCCCATAATTGCTAACACTCACGCAATACTTGTGGTTATAGAGTTTCAGCCGGACACTGAGAAAGATAGGGGCTTATTGTGTTGCCTCCCAACGTATTCACCTTTATGTGATGTCAACAATAATAGCCTATGCCAACTTACATCCAATTGGATATATGTATCATGATCTTTCAAACACGAGGAGCTTGCCAAAGGATAATATGAAAAAGGGAAAGGTGAAGATCACCTTGACTCAAGCATAAAGTAAAAACATAAAGTAAAAGATAGGCCCTTCGCAGAGGGAAGCAGAGGTTGTCATGCACATTTAGGGTTGATGCACGAAATCTTAATGCAAAATAACGTCACTTTATATTGCCCCTTGTATGTGGACCTTGATTATGCAATCCGTTGCTTTTATTACTTCCACAACAACTTCGTACAAAGCTTATTTTCTCTGCACTAATAAGTCATACATATTTAGAGAGCAATTTTTATTGCTTGCAACATGACAACTTACTTGAAGGATCTTACTCAATCCATAGGTAGGTATGGTGGACTCTCATGGCAAAACTGGGTTTAAGGATATTTGGAAGCACAAGTAGTATTTCTACTTGGTGCTAGGAATTTGGCTAGCATGTGGGGGAAAGGCAAGCCCAACATGTTTGGAAGGTCAATGACAATATACTTTAACTAAGATGTCGGAAAACATAAACCATTACGTTGTCTTCCTTGTCCAACATCAACTCTTTTAGCAGGTCATACTTAATGAGTTCTTCACAATCATAAAAGATGTCCAAGATAATATATCTATATGTGAACCCCTCTTTCCTTATCACTTCCTATTAATTGCAAAGATGACCAAGGCTACGTTCATCAACTCTCAACAATTTTTATGCCTCATACTTTCTATGTGTGAAGTTATCACTATCCATAAGATCAATATGAACTCTTTTGTTCTTTCTACTTTCATAAGATCATAGCAACATAGCAAAGCCCTTGACCCAACACTAATCTTTATTATAGATAGCACATGGACTCGCTTACATAAAGAGATCACAATGCAAAACTCAAAACTACTTGATATCAAAACTTCAATCTACTAGATCAAGATACTACTAAAAGGATCGAACTAAATAAAGCGGTAAAGATAGGAGTGTGATGGTGATACGATACCGGGGCACCTCCCCCAAGCTTGGCAGTTGCCAAGGGGAGTGCCCATACCCATGTGATTATTTCTTCGGAGGTGGTGAAGTGGGAATTGTTGATGATGTAGGCTTGTCGTCCGTCGTCCAAAGCATAGGCTCTACATCATAAAAGGATGATCGAGTCTCCGGGATCCTTAAATCTGCAGCCAAACTCATTCGCTTGAATCTATATTCATACTCACAGTTCTGGTTTTGCAGGTCATAAATCTGGGCTTGGAGGTGCTCGATTTTCTCTTGAAGCTTGAAGATGGTCTACCCGATGACTTTGGCATCCAGCTTGTGGTTGTTGGTGAACTTCATGATCATCATCTGTTTGGCGTTGAGTCCACGCTCCACCATCCCTTGACACTTGAAAACTTCTTGCTCCATGGCTTCGAGCTTTGTCTCCATGCTCCCGATACGACTTGGTCCCTCCACATTGCGGATGTGCAGCACCCCCTCACGCATCTCCATGGTTTGAGGGTGATGCAGCACCTCCGCGAGATAGGAGTTGATAACCTTCTCGAAAAACTTGTCCTTGGGAGTGCTTGGAGATGACATGATGCTCTAGATCTGAAACAGAAACAACTCGAAACGAAAACAGAGGATAATTGCGTGATACGGTGGTCAAAACCTTCGGGAGTATATATAATGAATTTTTACCGACCAAAATACGTAACATACAAGAAAATGGAGTCCAGGAGGCACACGAGGTGCCCACGAGACAGGGGGACACGCCCTACAGGGGGGGCGGCCTCCTCTCTCGTGAGAGGCTCGTGTCCCTTTCGGACTACTTCTTTCTTCCTAAAATTCTTAAATAATCCAAAACTGATAAAAATTGCCATTAGAGTTGTTTTGGAGTCAGTTTACTTACCGTACCACGTACCTATGCCTTTTCGGAGTCTGGAATGTTCTGGAAAGTGTCTCTTATGTATTCCTCAGGGGTTATGGTTTCAATAATATTAGTTTCAACATTGATAGGATTACCTGAAATATAATGTTTAATTCTTTGACCGTTTACCACCCTCGGATTTGTGCCTTCGAAGTTGTTGATTTTTATAGCGCCAGAATGATAGACCTCCTCGATAACGTAGGGATCTTCCCATTTTGAGAGAAGTTTTCCTGCAAAAAATCTTAAACGAGAGTTGAATAATAACACATAATCTCCTACGTTAAACTCACGCTTTTGTATCCTCTTATCATGCTAGCGTTTGAATTTTTCTTTAAAAATCTTGGCATTCTCATATGCTTGGGTTCTCCATTCATCAAGTGAGCTAATGTCAAACAACGTCTTCTCACCGGCAAGTTTGAAGTCATAATTGAGCTCTTTAATAGCCCAATATGCTTTATGTTCAAGTTCAAGAGGTAAATGACATGCTTTTCCATAAACCATCTTATATGGAGACATACCCATAGGATTTTTGTATGCAGTTCTATAGGCCCATAATGCATCGTCAAGTTTTTTGGACCAATTCTTTCTAGATCTATTCACAGTATTTTGCAAAATTAATTTGAGCTCTCTATTGCTCAACTCTACTTGACCACTAGACTGCGTGTTGGGGATATAACTACTGAGTGTAAACCGCCCAGGAGGGGATGGTTCACCCTCAACCATATTGAAGCCCACGAAGACTCAGAAGATGGCGCTTTACTATGAAGCTTAGAGGCCCGGAGTCCAAAGGCGGATTAGGGCCCATAGTGGTAAACCGCCATAGTCATATAACTTGTATTGTAAGATAAGTAAAAGAGAGACCGAGCCGAACACTTGTATGAGTCGGCCTCGGGACTCTGTAAGCCGGCCGAGTGACAACCCGTGTATATAAGGGGACAACCCGACGGCGGTTCAGGGACAAGAAACACAACTCGATAGCCAGGCATAGCTTGTTTAGCTCCCTGGTTAGCGAGACCCCAATAATCCCATCACAACTAGACGTAGGCCTTTACCTTCATCGAAGGGGCCGAATTAGTATAAAATCCCTTGTGTCCTTTGTCCGGTTTAACCCCTTTAAGCTAACCCGTCGCGATGGCTCCACGACTAAGTCCTTACACGAGGACATCTGACGTGATATTTCCACGACAGTTGGCGCCCACCGTGGGGCTATCGCATGATGGTTTTGAGTTCTTGAAGGGCAACTTTGAAGGACTCAAAGGATACACTGTGGGCCGGATGACTAAGAGTCATCGTGGCAAGCTCTACATCGACGATGCAGGCTGGGGCCCCGAGGCCGGCTCAATCGAGTACGGGTACCGGGTCCCCTTCGGCGGAATTAACGTCTTCATCAGCAAGATCGGCGAACCGGGCCCTCAGCTGGACACCTGCACCGACCTCATCGAAACGGCTCAGTGTGCAAGTCCCGCCCGGGTTCAGCCTACCGTGAAGCGTGCATTCGTGGGATGTGTCCATGGGATTGGATTTGAACCGGTGTCTGAGGGTGAGACGGTCGCTTATTCTGACAGTGAATCATCCACTGGTGAAACCGAATCCCTGTACCAAATTCAGGATGGCGTGTTTGAAGGGTATTCCGATGGCACCAGTATTCCGGAATTTCTTGAAACGCCGAACCACGTTGGAATCTTCATGGCTGGAACACAGCCAACCTTGCAAAACTCTACTGCGGCGGCGTCTGGGCCGGTAACAGGGGTAGGAGGCTCTACGCGCCGGCTGGCTCAAGTTCTCTCCGGTTTGATGGATGCCTGTGCGGCCTTGTTAACCACGGCAGTTACACCAGCGACGCAGGATCAGTACAATGCGGACATTGTGAGTCTAAAAGATCAGATAACGCAAGCCAAGGCGGACTTAGCGGCTGAGGAAACCAGGATGACAAAGGAACGAGCCGCTTTAGATGCCCAGGCGCAAAGGATTCAAGCTGAGAATTATTGGCTTTTGATGGATCAGAACGCTTTAAATCAAGTATCCAGGAGGAAACATCAATCTCGCTTGCCAGCGGATTACAACGCAATGAATCTCTTTGGAACGCCAGGTGCAGGAACTAGTAACCCGCCAGCAGTAAACTGGAATACCGGTCCAAGGACCGTGGTGCCGGATCAACCTCAGGTGATGGGTCCACCTCAGCGTACGTTCAACCCACGGTATACCGCACCGCCGCCGGGTCACTTTTCTACCCCGTTGGACAATATGATAGCAGCAGCATCCCGGTTGGCTGCTATTCCGATTGAAGGTGAATCGCCGGCAGCGGTTGAGACATGGCGGGCTAGGGATCTTCTTCAAACAGCTTTGACACAGCAGCAAGCTTTCTCATATAGCCGAGACAGGGTTCACTCAACTCCATGACCGAGCAAAAGCTATAACATGCATATAGATGAACCGGAGGTGTCTAGCAGTGCGCGGCGCCGCATTGTCCCTCAAGGCCTAATCTGGTGCGTGGTGATATGAACGCTCAGGACGTGGTGGATAATGGCAGAGCACAAAGGGAGGCCGCTTTAGCAGCACAACATACGGGGCGATACCAACCCGCCCCGGTTCAGCCAGTAGCGTCAGTGGACCGAGGCGTCAGAGTTGCTTTCAGCTCGTGGGGAGTGCTGTGCCTTATTCCGGCTCTCCTTAATGTGCAATTTCCTAAGGACTTCAAGGGCCCACGTAAGGTGCCGAATTACACCGCTGATCAGCCACCCGAGGCGTGGGTAGAAAGTTATCAGATGGCAATGGAGATGCTGGACGTTGATGAAGCGGCTTGTGCAAAGTACTTCACGATGATGTTGGAGGGAACAACCCGTACTTGGTTGAAAAATTTACCACCTAACTCCATCGAGTCATGGGACCAGTTGAAGGCCCGGTTTATAGCCAATTTCAAAGACACATGTAAGTAGCCTATGTCCATTGTGGATCTCGACACCTGTGTGCAAGGGGAGAACGAGTCAACAACTCATTGGGTGCGTCGGGTTTCAGAAGTCTTGCATTCATCGGACCCTAATAATGCTGGCTCGGCAATCATCACCTTGGAGCGTAATTGCCGATTTAAGTCACTAAAGATGAAATTAGGACGGCTCAAGCGCCACTACAATGACATGGGCACCCTCATGGCCGCCTTGGTCAAGTATGCCGATTCTGATAATACCAAGGATCCCGATTCTGATGAGGAGAAACCGGAGAAGGGAAAGAAGAACGGTGGTGCAAAGGGACAGCAACACAACCAAGGAGGCCATGGGAATAATGGTAAGCGTAAAGCGGATTCAGATTTTGTGGCTAACGCTAATGTGCAGCGTTGTAAGGGTAAACCGCCCCAGCGCGGCGGCGGAATGAATCTGGAGCGTTTGTTGAATCAGCCCTGCCTAAAGCATGGGACCAAGGAGGTTCCTGCGATGCATCTCTGGAAAGATTGTCACATTATGAAGGAGTTCAAAAACTCTGATCTTTTCCTGTATGATCAGGGTCCATCAGGCGGTTCAGGTCCAGGTTTTCATGGTGGCGGTTGTTCAAACTCTGGATTTCAGAATAATCAGGGCAACCAGAACAACCAAGGTGGTAATAACCAGCAGAGTAATCAAGGAAATCAGCAGCAGTCGGGTTACCAGAGTCACCCAAAGCAGTTGAATGGAGGGCAATATCATGTGTTCACCACTAGTTTGTGCAAGTGTGATCAGAAGCTTCAGAAGAGGGCTGTTAATACTATTGAACCGGCAGTACCACGTTACCTGCGGTGGTCCGAGCAACCTATTGTGTGGAGCAGAGAGGATCATCCGCCCCGGGTTGACAATCCGGGTCACCTGGATTTGGTGGTGGCGCCTCAGGTGGGAGGTTATAAGTTAACCAAGGTACTCTTTTATGGAGGGAGTAGTATCAACATTCTGTATTATGAGACCTTCCGTCGCATGGGGTTGACAGACAAGAGTCTTGAACTATCCAACACTGTTTTCCATGGTGTGGTACCAGGTAAATCAGCGTATCCTATTGGTAAGATCGCTTTGGAAGTTGTTTTTGGTGATGAACATGATTCCCAGTCTGAGACATTGACCTTTGAAGTGGTGAGGATCCAGAGCCCGTACCACGCACTGGTTGGGCGACCGGCTTATGCAAAGTTCATGGCGAGGCCTTGTTATATTTACTTGCAGCTCAAGATGCTGGGTCATAAAGGGACCATTACGGTTCACGGAAGTCATAAAATCGCTTTGGATTGCAAGGAAGGTGATGCGACTTATGCTGAGTCGGTTTGTGCTACAGAGGAGCTGAAGTTTTATAAGGAAAATTTTGATCCGGCAGACATGACCCCTCTGAAGAAGCCCACCACTGAGCATGACCCATCCCTACATTTCAAACCGGCTGATGAGACTAAACTTGTTGACTTTGTTCCTGGCAATTCATCCAAGCAGTTTAGCATCAGCACAAATCTGGATCTGAAATAGGAAAGCGCGCTCATCGAGTTCATCCGTGAGAACCGGGATATTTTTGCATGGAAGCCTTCTGACATGCCAGGTGTACCGAGGGAACTCGGTGAGCACACTCTCAATATTGATCCGAAGTTTAAACCAGTCAAGCAATTTCTTCATCGCTTTAACGAGGAAAGACGCAAGGCAATTGGTGAAGAGGTAGCCCGGCTGTTGGCTGCTGGGTTTATCATTGAAGTGTTTCATCCTGAGTGGTTGGCTAATCCGGTGCTTGTTCTTAAGAAAAACGACACTTGGCGCATGTGTGTGGATTACACAGATTTGAACAAAGCTTGTCCGGCCGATCCTTTTGCTCTCCCGCGTATTGATCAGATCATTGATGCAACGACGGGTTGTGAGCGTTTGAGTTTCTTGGATGCTTATTCAGGCTATCATCAGATCAAAATGGCAGTTAAGGACCAGGAGAAGACCGCCTTCATCACTCCTTTTGGAGCTTTCTGGTATGTTTCTATGCCCTTTGGGCTCAAGAGTGCCCAGGCAACTTATCAGCGCTGTGTGCAGAATTGTCTACACACTCAGATTGGGCGTAATGTTCATGCCTATATTGATGACATTGTGGTAAAATCCAGGAAGAAGGAGACATTGATAGATGATCTCAAAGAGACCTTTGACAATCTGCGGGTTGACAAGATGATGGTCAATCCGGACAAGTGTGTCTTTGGTGTTCCGACAGGCAAGCTTCTAGGCTTTCTGGTGTCCAATAGAGGTATTGAGGCTAATCCAGAGAAGATCAAAGCGATTACATCTTTGGCTAAACCGGCATGCATCAATGATGTTCAGCGTCTAGCAGGTCGGATCGCAGCCCTAAGCTGGTTTATCAGCCGTTTGGGAGAGAAGGCAATCCCTCTATATCAGATGTTGAAGAAGACAGACACCTTTGTCTAGAGTGATGCGGCTGATGCGGCGTTTGAAGACTTGAAGCGGCAGTTGGTCGAACCGCCCGTCCTTGCTGCTCCGGTTGACAAGGAGCCCTTATTGTTGTACGTGGCTGCTAATGCCCGTGTTGTCAGTGTGGCAATCATGGTGGAACGCAAGGAGGCTGGTAAGGAGTACCCGGTTCAACGGCCGGTTTACTATATCAGTGAGGTGCTTATCGAATCAAAGCAGCGATATCCGCAATGGCAGAAGCTCGTATATGGGGTTTTTATGGCAAGTAGGAAGCTCAAACAATATTTCCAAGGCCATCCCATTATGGTTGTCAGTTCAACTCCATTGGGTGATATAATTCAGAACAGGGAAGCAACTGGCCGGGTTGCAAAATGGGTAATTAAACTTGGTCCACATGGTCTGAAGTATGTGCCTCGAACAGCCATAAAGTCTCAGGCACTTGTGGACTTCATCAATGACTGGACCAAGTTACAAGCGCCAGAGGACAAACCGGATAATACATACTGGACTATTCACTTCGATGGATCCAGACAATTGGAGGGCTCGGGGGCTGGAGTTGTTCTTACTTCCCCTCGAGGTGATAAAATTTGTTATGTCCTCCATTTAATGTTTCCCTGTACTAACAATGCAGCTGAGTACGAGGGTCTGCTCCATGGGCTCCGAGTGGCCAAGGAGATGAATTTAAGCCGGGTACGATGCTTCAGAGACTCTGATCTGGTGGCTCAGCAAGTTTATGGCACTTGGGATTCTAAGGATCCACTCATGGCGGCTTACAGACGTGAAGTGGATATTTTGGCGGGTTACTTCAAAGGGTATCAGGTTGAGCATATCGATCGGCACAAAAACAAAGCAGCAGACGCTTTAAGCCGGCTTGGATCTCAGCGTAAACCGGTACCTCCCAATACCTTTTTAGATATCTTGCATAACCCGTCTGTTAAGTTGCCTACACAGGAAGATTTGGCTATTCCTGATCCGGAGGCTCAATTGGTGGCCACTTTACACGTTGTGCCGGATTGGCCGGTTCCATATCTGGCGTATATGAACTAGGCGAGTTACCAGATGATGAAGTCCT
Source organism: Triticum aestivum (assembly GCF_018294505.1). Taxonomy (NCBI): domain Eukaryota; kingdom Viridiplantae; phylum Streptophyta; class Magnoliopsida; order Poales; family Poaceae; genus Triticum; species Triticum aestivum. The sequence continues at coordinate 462,801,681 of NC_057813.1, read as the reverse complement.
TGCTCGGCAGATAGTCCGGCGTTCCAAGTCCATGGTTATTCACAATGATGAGTTACACCGCTGCAGCGTTTCAGGCGTATTTCAGCGTTGTGTTTCTCCAGAAGAAGGCCAAGAGATGCTATGAGAAATTCATGAAGGGGATTGTGGTCATCATGCCGATTCAAAGTCCCTGGTTGCCAAAGCTTTTCGTCATGGGTTTTACTGGTTGACAGCTCATGCTGATGCGGAGGATCTGGTAAAGCGATGTGATGCTTGTCAAAAGCTTTCACGCAGAGCTCATGTTTTGGCTCAAGAATTAAGGATGATTCCCATCACTTGGCCATTTGCCACTTGGGGGCTTGACATGGTGGGACCCTTTAAGCGCTCCAAGGATAAGAGGACCCACCTGCTAGTGGCGGTTGATAAATTCACCAAGTGGGTTGAAGCGGAGCCTGTCAGCAAGTATGATGCGGCTACGGCGGTTCAATTTCTCAAGAAGATTATCTTCCGCTTTGGCTTTACACACAGTATCATCACAGATAATGGCACAAACCTTTCTAAAGGTGAGATGGAAGATTTTTGTTAGAGAGAACACATCCGGCTTGACATAGCATGCGTGGCGCACCCCCAGACCAATGGTCAAGCAGAGAGAGCTAATCAAGAAATCTTGAAGGGTATCAAACCCTGGCTTATGGTCCCTTTAAAGCGGACGCTGGGTTGTTGGGTGGAGGAATTACCTTCTGTGTTATGGAGCATCAACACCACTCCCAACAGATCGACGGGTTACACGCCTTTTCTCATGGTGTACGGGGCAGAGGCGGTCCTCCCAAGTGATATTGGTCACGATTCGCCCCGGGTTGCTAATTATGTCGAAGCAGACAATGAGTAAGCACGCCAGGAGGCGTTGGATCTATTAGATGAAAAGCGGGATATGGCTTTAGCCCATTCGGCGGTTTATCAGCATGACCTGCGGCGTTACCACAGCCGCCGGGTTAGGACAAGAACCTTTCAAGAAGGCGATTTGGTGCTCCGGCTCATCCAGGATCAGACCGACATGCACAAGTTATCCCCACCTTGGGAAGGGCCCTTTGTGGTCAGCAAAAATCTGCACAACGGATCATACTACCTCATTCACGTTCGAGACAACTCACGCACCTCTGAGGAGGAGACCCGGCGGCCGTGGAACATAGCTCTCCTACGACCTTACTACACTTGAGCCATAGGGTTTTCTTATGTACATATTTCGACAATGTATATATTATGATCAATAAAATAAACCAGCATCCTTGCTATAGGCAGGGCCTCTGCTGTTTTTTCTCAAATATCCTTTGAGTTACATGGGGGATTCAGCTGACAAAGCAGAGTACTACCTGTTAAACCGGCTATACTGCCACAATACAGCTTGGGAGCTTCACACCCAAGGGGCCAAAGAGAGTCTGGATGCTTTGCACAGCTCAAACATAGGCCCCAATGAGCACATCTCATCATGTTACTTGGGGGCTCTTTGTGTAAAGTAACAAAGAGTTTGAAAGGATCCTTGTAGCTAGGTATCGACCCACGACTTGGAAGCCTGGTATATTTACCAAGAACCCCGGGTTAACCTGCCTTCATCAAGTAAGCCACTCCTATCCAGGTAATCCTGGCACGACCCTCCGAACGGTTGACAGGTACTCTCATTAAGACCCTGAACTTGTAAAAGTTAAAATGGTGATTGGTTAGTTGGAGGCCCATCTTAAAAGGCTTTGTCAAATGGTTTAACTCAGCGGCCTGGCAGCCCATGAAAAGCCTCGAATTTGGGCCTGGCAGCCCTCGGAAAGCCTCGACTACACGGTTTTATTTGCACTTCACTATTTTTCTTTTGATGACTTCTGTGTTAAACCAGTATCTTTGATCTGGTATGGCTTTTCAGTCATCATATTAACCCGGTGTTTGTTAACCCGGCTTGGATCTCAACTAAACATTGACGAACCTTATTATTAAACCAGAGTTTATTAACCCGGCTTGGCTTTGACTACTTGTCGCCAGTTTTTTTTTGTTATCTGGTGTTCATCGTAACCCGGCATGACTTCTTATACATCATCAGTACAAGGTGAAGTTATACAAAATTCAAGATTTGGGTTTTCACCCTTATTACAATCAAAGTTGGTAAACCAACTAAAGTGATATCACATCACAGGTATGAGTTATTTCATATTTCTTAAGGTTTGATTATCAATCAGGCTTTATCTTGGGTATTATGACCCATCCAATGGTAAATCTCCAGGACAAACTTTCTTTATGCAGGCTTCAGAGTCGTGTTATCAAAGCATAAGCAAACATTGCATGTGTTATGGCGGTTCAACACAAGTCGTGCATCAGCACAGCAAATCAAAGAGTTTTAAACTAGCCTATTACAAGGCACTTTGAGGCCCAAAAGTTGATTGTTCTTGCGCAACAAAAGTTTGTCACAGAAACACCAATGTCGGATTAAGATTCATTGCCAGGACAGCATGAAGTTGACGGATCTTCAGGCGCTGGTTCACCCTCCTCCTCTCCACCCAGAGGCTGGAAATCAGGGGTGGTCCAGTCAATCCGGGTTAGAGCTTGAAAGACAGCCTCTTCATCTATCAGATCAGACGGATCAACATCAGGGGCGTAAGCGTGCTTACGAATTGGCGGGATAAGGTTCTGCGTCTCTGTCACAGTCGTGTCAACTCGATGGTTCTCTTCATCATAAAAAGACCGATGAACAGTCAGGTTAGCTTCTGCAGCCAGTTGACTGGACGATGGGCGCATCTCCTTTGTCAGGGCTTTGAGTGTGTCATTGTCAAATGCTGAACCATCTGCCTGTTCATCTGGAAATCCCTTGGCAATGTCAACCGGATCCAAGTCAGATATCCATGCTTTGGCCCGGGTCAGTGCCAGTAAAGCGCCAGCCCTAGCAGCAGACCGCTTCACCTCCTCTATCTGAGCCAGTGTCATGGATAATCTTGCTAATGTCTCCTTGATCAAAGTTGGTGCCGGTTTGTTATAAGAGACTGCAGAGATCGCCCGTTGTGCACCGGTATACAGTTGTTCATGTAAGTGCATCTAGTTCCACCCCTAGTTGGTTTTGGAGTATTGACGACAAAGTTGGTTGAGGGACTAATGCGTTTGTGAGAATTGCAGGATAACACAGGTAGTGTCCCTCATTGATTCGGTTTACCTACCGGAGATGACCCCTAAAAATGTATGAAGACATTGAAGACAATGGTGGTGTGTGAAGATGTTCACACTAAAGACTATGACATGAGAAGACATTGAGTGAAGACTATGGAGCGCGAAGACTAAGTTGTTTCGTTGTTCCTTTTTCTTGTGTTGAGTCATTGGAACCACCATACTGTTAAGTGGGGTCCAAGTGAACTAAGTCAGAGTGACTGAAGTGATGCTCAACCCAAATCCTATGTCTTCAAGCGAAGACAATGAGAGCAAATCTTATCTAGAGCTGGATGAGTCAGCTTTGCTTGTAGCCCAAGTAAAGTTGCCGTGTGTGTTTGAAATCTGACCGTTGGAACACGTGTCAGTTCCTTAGTGACCCAGGGTCATTTCGGACATATCAGGTCGGGTTGCCTTGTGGCTATAAATAGCCCACCCCCTACACCATAAATTGGTGGCTGATTAGAGTTAGTTTACGGCTTTTGTCGTTTTGAGAGCAACCCACCTCCAAGCCTTTGAGAGAGAAATCCTTGCGAGGACAAAGCCCAAACACCCAGAGCCAAAGAGTGTTAGGCATCACTGAAGTCTTTCTGTCTGTGTGACCTGAAGACTTGTTACACTTGAGGCCTGTGTATCCTCCAGACGGTTAGGCGTCGCGTTCTGAGCATCCAAGAGTCATTGTGGATTGCCGGTGAACGAAGTCTGTGAAGGTTCGGAAGTCTACCATGAAGAATTACCAGAGTGATTGGGCGAGTTCTGTGTGTCATTAGCTCAATGGGAATAAGGTGAAGACGCGGACTTTTGAGTTGAATCTCAGCCTCCCTAACCAGACGTACAGTTGTCACAGCAACTAGAACTGGTCCAACAAATCCCGTGTCTTCAACAAGTGACTGGTTCTATTCCTTCCCTCCTTTACTTTGAGTTTGTCTTCGTGAAGTCATTGCTTATCTGTCTTATCTGTTTGACTTCATTGCTTGACTACTATTGTTGATTGGCTTCATACTATCTTCCATCCTGATCCTTACTACCTAGCAGCTATTAGTCTTTGTATGTTAACACTATTGCATACTTGACTATGGCTTGCTTGTTGTAGTTTATCTTCCGCTGCATATCAATTAGGTCATTTCTATTATCTGTCTTCGAAACTTCCACGTTTTGAAGACTTTGATAAAAATCGCCTATTCATCCCCCCTCTAGTCGATAACTAGCACTTTCAATTGGTATCAGAGCAAAGTACTCCCTTGTTCTGTGTGATTCGGTTTAACCACCTGAGTTTAGCTATGTCGACTGAAGGGATAATCAAAGTCTCTGCTGCTTGCCCCGTGTTCGATGGAACTGAATATCCCTACTGGAAGAATAAGATGCGCATGCATCTTGAAGCCATTGATGTCGACCTCTGGTATGTCGTCAAGAATGGCGTTCCAAAAACTGGTGAAGGTGTCACCCCTGCTGATGTCAAGAAGTTCATTCAACTGGACTCGACTGCAAAGAACATCATCTGTGGTCATCTGGCCAAAGGACAATATGGTCGTGTGAGTGCTCTGGAAACGTCAAAGCTAGTCTGGGACTGGCTATCCAAGGTCAACGAAGGCGTCTCAACTCAGAGAGATCAAAGGATCAGTGTTCTTCGCAACCTCTTCAACCGCTTCAAGAGAAACGACAATGAAACTGTCCAGCTCACGTTTGATCGCCTCACCGACATCACAAATGAGCTACAGGCTCTCGGCGCCACTGAGATCACCAAGCATGAAATCGTCAAGACGCTGCTGAGATCTCTTGACAGCTCCTTTGACACCCTTGCCCTCATGATACAAGAATGTCCTGTCTTCAAGACTCTCGATTCGTCTGATATACTTGAGAGGCTCAACACACATGAGTTCCAGCTTTCTGAGAAAAGAGATATCTATGGCCCCAACTATGGCCGAAGTCGTGCTTTGAAGGAAAAAGTTGTTTCCTCATCTGAAGAAGAAGAATCTGACTGCGGTTCTGATGATCCTGAAGACATTGGAAGGGAACTTGCTATGCTTGTGAAGAAGTTCCAGAAATTCACCAAGAAGAAGGGCTTCAGAAAGTCTTCACAATCCAGTTCAAGAAATGATGAAGCTTCCACTCAAGACAACAAGAAGAGAACCTGTCACAAGTGTAAGAAGCTAGGGCACTACATCTCTGAGTGTCCTCAGTGGGATAACGAGAAGAAGAAGAAGAAGAAGAAGAGCAAGGAATATGACTCTGATGACAAGAAGACGAAGAAATCTTCAAAATCTTCTTCCAAGTCCTCAACAAAGTCTTCATCTCACAAGAAGAGCTCGTCTGGCAAATCTCGTGCTTTTGTCGGCAAGGAAATGGATTCAGAGGAGGAGTCTGCTTCTGAGGAGGCGGATGTGGAATCTGAAGCTGAGTCCGACTCTGGCGTTGCAAGTCTGGCTCTAGCCACAGCCTACGTTGCCAAGTCCATCTTCAACACTGAAGACAATGACTCCCACACCAATGCTAATGATGACAAGGACGATCCTTCTCCCACCTACTGCTTCATGGCACGCGGTGCCAAGGTAAAATCACGCGATGCTTACTTTCAAACATCAAGTGAAGATGACTCTGATTGTGAATCTAAACCCAGCTACAAAACACTTGCCAAAATTACTACTGAACAACAAAGGGCTATGGAACATACTCAAAAACTGTTAGACAAAAGCGATGACCTGTTGGATGCGGAAATGACACGTTCACAATCCTTAGTTGAAGACATAAAAAATCTTCATGCTAAGTATCAAGAACTTGAAAGTCTTCATGAGACGCTCTCAACCACTTATGAAAAGCTCTCCTATGATTATCTTCAAAGGAAGCAAGAGCTTGAGAAATTGAAAGCGACTCATGAAGATCTTCAAAAAGAGAATGAGTCATTTCGCGCTCAACAGATCAGTTCCGCTCAGGAAGGATTTGAACCAGCATGTTTAAAATGCATTGAGCGTAATAACGCTATCTCTGTTGCTGAATGTTCCACTGCTGCTACTGTTGCTCTATCTTCAACTAATGATGTGGTAACTAACCCCTCTACTGAGGATACCACTACTATTGCTGATGAAAATGCTAGGTTGAAGACATTGCTTGAAACAGGAATGTATAAAAGTCTGAAAGGGCATCAGACACTTTGCGATGTCCTCAAAAAGCAGATTCTGAACCGAAACCCTAGGAAAGAGGGTGTTGGGTTCAAGAGGAAAATGAATGTTGATGGCTCCTACTGGAAGCCTGAGCAGTATCCCAAAACCACATGGGTTGCTGCAAGGGAACCTTCAGTGGATCCATCCACCTTATCTGGATTTACCTGTGCTAATCCTATTATCATTGATGAATCCTTTGATGCAAACTATAAACTATTCAAAAATCAGAATGGTGAAGTGTTTGCCAGGTATATTGGTACTAACTGCAGGAATGGACCGCCAATGAAGAAGATCTAGGTTCCGAAAAGCTGTCTTGAGAATCTTCCTGTGAATGTTGTCATGACACCTCCAGGGAAGAAGACAAACCCCACACCAAAGGTGTCACATGGTCCAACGGCTTCATACGGAAACAAGACTCACCTGAGTCACCCTAACGCCAATGTTTTGCAGGGAAATCGTACTCAAACTTATGAATATGAGAGCGTGTCTTCAAACCGCTATGTTCATAGGACTAAGAACTTTTCTGCTTATTCATATGAGTATCATTCATCTTCTGCAAGGCTATTTTCTAGGGCTCCAAAGCCAAAAATCTCAGATGCTGCACTTAGACTCATTGCTTCTAAGCCATCCCTAAAGATGTGGGTGGTGAAGAAGAACTAACTCTCTTTTGCAGAACATGGTCTCCAGCCAGCAATCAAAGGCGTCCTATATTATTTCTGGGGACCTAAAACACTATAAGGGACGCATGATAAAATGATCATACCATATATTTCACATGTGAATCGCTTACCCGTCATACTATGAGTTCTAACCTTATGCTAGGAGCTGTGATAATCCGTGTGTACATCAAATGCTTATGCTTCACAACATACCTTGTGAAGCCTATCCTCCTAACTGCACTGTAGGGTATGACACCTCATGCTTCAGAATGGATTATGGACAGTGGATGCACTAATCATATGACTGGTGATCGAAGTCTTCTCATGACTCAACCTTACGTCCATCCGAGAAGAGTCAAATCACATTCGCTGACACTGGTAAAGGCAAGGTATTGGGTCTAGGTAGAGTTGCAATCTCAATGGATCAACACATGGATAAAGTGATGCTTGTTGAATCCCTTGGATTCAACTTAATGTCTGTCTCAATGCTTTGTGACTTAAACATGATTGTGATATTTGGAAAATATCGTTGCCTTGTACTAATGGAATCTGACAAGTCTCTAGTCTTTGAAGGGTATAGGAAAGGTGATCTATACATGGTAGATTTCTCAGCAGGTCCACAGCTTGTCGTATGTCTTCTTGCAAAAGCTTCAGAATGCTGGCTCTGGCATCGGAGTCTGGGACATGCTGGCATGAGGAACTTACACACTCTCATCAAGAAGAAGCATGTCGTAGGCATCGAAGGTGTCAAGTTCAAGAAAGATCATTTGTGTGGTGCTTGCGAAGGAAGATAACTAGGGCCAAGCACCCCTCGAAAACAATCATGACGACATCTCAACCCTTCGAGCTGTTGCACATGGACTTATTTGGCCTTACTCACTACTCTACCCTCACAACAACGGCGTGTCTCTATGGCTTCGTCATTGTTGATGACTACTCAAGATATACATGGGTGCAGATAATTCTACAAGACTGAAGTACAAGATGTCTTCAGACGATTCGCCAATCAAGCAATGAACCATTATGGCATCAAGATCAAGCATGTCAGAAGTGATAACGACACTGAATTCAAGAACACCGGGCTTGATCTTTATCTGGATACAATGGGAATCACTCATGAATTCTCTGCCCCATACACACCTCAGCAAAATGGCATTGTAGAGCGCAAGAACAAAACCCTCATTGAGATGGCTAGAACAATGCTCGACGAGTACAAGACACCAAGAAAGTTCTGGCCTGAAGCCATTGATACAGCATGTCACATCATCAACCGTGTTTACATCCACAAGCTTCTGGGCAAAACATCCTATGAGCTCCTTACTGGCAAGAAGCCAAATGTCAGCGAATTCAGAGTTTTTCGTGCTAGATGCTGGATCAAGGATCCCCATCACAAGTCAAAATTTGAGCCTAAAGCACACGAAGGCTTCATGCTCGGTTATGGAAAGGATTCACACTCATATAGAATCTTCAACCTCTTTCACTACAAAATCGTTGAAACTGTGGACGTGCGATTTGATGAAACCAATGGTTCACAATGAGAGCTCCTGCCAAGCACATTAGATGAATCTCCTTCCAGTGAATCTATCAAGTTGATGGGAACAGGTGAAATCATGCCCTCTGAAGCACAGCGTGAAGAGGAACTTATCATTTCTGTACCAAACCAACCTGAAGACAATGCTCAGACCGAAGACAATCCTTCCAATGATGACAATGATCAGCATGAGCAAGGTCTTCGTCCAGTTCATCCTCGTGTTGCAAATGAAGTACAAATTGAGAAGATAATTGATAGCATCAACGCACCTGGTCCACTTACTCGCTCAAGGGCGACGCAGCTAGCAAATTTCTGTGGGCATTTTTCATTTGTATCAATATCTGAACCCAAGAAAGTTGCTGAAGCCTTTATGGAACCTGAATGGATTCAAGCCATGCAAGAAGAACTTCAACAGTTCAAGCTGAATAATGTCTGGGAACTTGTCAAGCGCCCTGACCCTCGCAAGCATAACATTATTGGCACTAAATGGATATATCGGAACAAGCAAGATGAGCATGGTCAAGTCGTCAGAAACAAAGCACGTCTAGTGGCACAAGGATATACTCAAGTTGAAGGAATTGAGTTTGATGAAACATTTGCTCATGTGGCTAGGCTTGAAGCTATTCGCATACTGCTAGCCTATGCTAATCACCACAACATCTTGCTATATCAAATGGATGTGAAAAGTGCTTTCCTCAATGGCAAGATTGAAGAAGAAGTGTATGTTGCTCAACCACCTGGCTTTGAAGATCCAAAACATCCCGATATGGTGTACAAACTAAACAAAGCACTGTATGGCCTCAAACAAGCTCCTCGTGCTTGGTATGATACAATCAAAGACTTCCTGAAGAGCAAAGGATTCAAACCAGGATCCCTCGATCCCACACTCTTCACGAAGACATAATATGGTGAACTGTCTGTATGCCAAATATATGTGGATGACATAATCTTCGGCTGCACCAATCAGAAGTAGAGTGATGAGTTTGGATACATGATGCAAGAGCAATATCAGATGTCCATGATGGGTGAGCTGAAGTTCTTCCTTGGTCTTCAAATTCGTCAGCAAAGAAATGGCATCTTCGTATCTCAATAAAAATATCTCAAAGACTGTTTGAAGAAGTTCGGCATGCAAGATTGCAAAGGGTACATGACGCCAATGCCAGCCAAACATCATCTTGGTCCCGACGACAATGGTAAAGAGTTCGATCAAAAGGTATACCGCTCCATGATTGGTTCTTTACTTTACCTATGTGCATCTAGGCCAGATATTATGCTTAGTGTTTGCATGTGTGCTCGATTCCAAGCGGCACCAAAGGAATTGCATCACTTAGCTGTAAAGCGAATTCTTAGATATTTGGCTTACACCCCAACACTCGGATTATGGTATCCAAAGGGCTCAAGGTTTGATCTGGTTGGATTCTCGGATGCTGATTATGCTGGTGACAAGGTGGATCACAAGTCAACATCAGGAACATGTCACTTTCTGGGACGATCACTTGTCTATTGGTCTTCAAAGAAGCAAAACTGTGTATCACTCTCAACTGCTGAATCTGAATACATTGCTGCTGGATCTTGTTGTGCTCAGCTTCTTTGGATGAAGCAAACTCTCAAGGACTATGGCGTAAATCTGAAACAAGTACCTCTCTTCTGCGACAACGAAAGCGCCATCAAGATTGCCAACAATCCAGTTCAGCACTCAAAGACAAAGCACATTGAAATTCATCATCACTTTCTCAAAGATCATGTCATGAAGAAAGATATTGACATCATTCATGTCAACACTGAAGAGCAACTGGCAGATATCTTCACAAAGCCCTTGGATGAGAAAAGGTTTTGCAAGTTACGGTGTGAGCTAAATATCTTGGAATCCTCAAATGTCCTGTGATCAGGCACACATCCTAACACTTATGCATATTGATGACTTAGAGGTACAACACACGAAGTAAAGTATATCTTCAATCAATGAAGACTTACATTCTGAGTGTGAATACATTAACCTGGAATTTGACTTCGGAGCGCCACGATAATTGTGCGTCGTGTCTGGGTCTAATACTTCCTATACGGTGGGTAACACCACCACCAAATTTCTTGGTTTGAAGTGTTTCACTCATGGCGTTATTGTTGAATATCTTCGCATATTGATTTGTCTTCAACTTTCGACTTATCTTCATGATTTACTTCACTATGTTGAGTTGATTGCTTTCTCATATATATATATATGTATATATATATATACACTACTATTCTGTCCTCTACAACATTCACTTATAGCTATGTCTTCATTGTTGAATCTTTGAACTAAGTGAATGTGATCGGACCCTAATCTCTCTATGCTACTATCTCAAACTCTATCTATCCAAATCATATGCATTCTGTTGAAACTGTCGAATGTCTTCTCTGCATCCTTGTCAGCAGAAGACACAGAGACAAACATCAAGTCCTCTTTAAATGATTCATCTTTATTGTCGATATCCAGAGAAGCCGGAACAACCATCCGACAAACTTGGTGGGCGTGGGAACCTGGGACAACTTTGAGTATGTTGCATGCTTGCCACGTGTCCCACGGATGTGAACAGACAGGGGCACCTGCGTAATTACGCTGTGCCGCACACCTACTTATAAATATGTGTCCCTTGTGGTCAAGAAAACCTTCTTCCACCTCGTCAAAACCCTGGCGCCACCGCTAGCTCTCGACGACGCCGGCGACAAAGCGCTTAGCTGCCGCGACTTCTCTGACGCCGTCCTCATGCCGGCCGCGGGCATCGTCCTCTCCGCCGCCGCTGTAGGTGTCCTCCGTCGCCAAGTTAGGGCACGGTGGATTGAAATGCTCGGTCTCCTATTCATCCCATCTAGCAGTTCATCGTGTGGTAAATATAACTCTATTTTTACCAGCTTTTTGATCCTCAATGATTCATCCAATTTACCAAAATTGGTTTCTATCTATACAAAGTTAGATCTATTCTGTCTGCATCTCATACTGCCCAGTATATTCACTTAAGCTTCACATCTAGATAGATTCCTCACTTGTAATTATTCACGGATTCGTACAAATCTGGAACTGAATATCAACATATAAGTGAATGTCTTCGCAACATGAGGTCAATGTCTTCTAACTGATTTATCTTCAAAATCTTCTGAGAATGCATATGACCTCTTACCCTTCCCTCGCATCTCTAATGCTGGCACAGGTACATGTTCATGGGAGAATCCCTAGGTTCTCATAGTCTGCATTCGTTTGCAGAATTCTTACAGCAACACATTGAATCTCCTGAAGCTAGTTCCTGTCTGACCAGCAAACGAAAGCCCTTGAAGCCTTTGAACATATTGAAGCCATTCAGTTTGAAGTTCATGGCTGAAGAAAAATCAGTAAGGAAGGCTGGCAGACAACATCGTGGGGGAACTTCAAAGGATCTTCCTGATGATCTTGCAGAAATCTACAAAACAGATCCTAAAGAGGATTATAATCAGCGCAAGACTCGAATTCAATGGATTCGACGCTATTGGGCTGAACAATGGTTCAAGTACAAGTTCGTGACCCAAGAGTACGCTGAGAAGAATGCTATCAAGAGTCCTTGGGGTGATATTCTCTATCGAGGCCTTCCCCCCAAGAACAAAGCTGAAGCCATTGCGCAAGAATTCTATCCTTGCATGGTTCGTGGACCACAGCCTGAAGATGCCGACCCATCATCATTGCTCTGGTGTCGTGACGACCATCTCTTCAAGTGCAACTTCCAGTATGCTAAGGCTTCGGTAAAGGAAAACAAGAAGTCATGGGGATTAGACTTCAATCCTGGTCCCTCTGCTCCCCGTGATGATGGCACACGTGAAGCTGAAGAAAACATAATTGGCCCCTTTGCAAACCTTGATGGCCTCATCTCATACGTCTTGGTACAAGGTGCCAAAGTGGATCATTCTGACAATGATGCTGATTCTGATGAAGCCCTAGCTCCTCCTCCAAGGCCGCAGAAGCCAAAGAAGATTAAGACTTCATCATCAGCTGCACCTCCAAAAGCTTCTCGTGTGAAGCCACTGGCCACTGCACCTCCTGAAGACAGTGTGCAGTCTGAAGATCTTTCACGCATCTCCAAGAAGACGGAGAAGAAAAAGAAAATCGTCAAGAGTACTGATCATGCTTTGACTCTTGCTGCCATTCTGCGTGATGAGCACATTGATCTGTCCAGCGATGACGATCTTGCAGATGATGCTCTTGAGCAACTGATCAAGAGCAAGGAAGAAGTAGAGATCTTCAATAACTTGCCTCTCTTTGATGTGGCCGTCCTCCATAACTTCATTAATTAATGGTTTGACACACCAAATCTCAGCTTTGATGATCCGCAACTTCCAATTGGCCTCAGCGTCGCCTTCAATGGCGCCATTGCTTCTGAGCTAGCTATTCCTCAACGCATCGTCGAACTGAAGCACAAGATTGACTATGAAAAGGCTCAGTTCAAGAAGCATGTGGCCAATCTCAGTGTGCAAGATGTCAAGAACTTCAAGATCATGCTTCACGAGCTCAGAGAGGCGTTTCACAAGAAGCGTGAAGAAGCTAGAGGCTCTTGTGAGTGCATGAAAGATCTGGCTGACAAGTGTGTGCTTGCCTACAATGAGGTTGAAAAGCGCAAGGCTCTTGGTCGTCCTGGCATTGACCCCAGGATGGCTGCAAAGAAGAAGAAGAAATCGACTGTCCAACCTGCACCTTCAAGGCAAGATGAACCTCGCATTGTCTTCCCAAGCAGCATGACTGGCTCGAAGCCAAAGGTCACGTCAACCGCTTCCGAACAGAAGAAGATGAGGGCTGCAGAGGCTGAAGCCAGAAAAAGGAAAACCTCAGAAGCCTCTGATGCTGCTCCCTCCAAGAAGAAGCGCAAGACTAAGAAGAATCGGGCTGCTCCCACAGAGCCCCTTGTTGAACCCATCTCAGTGGTTCGTCCTGCATCCGCTACCCAAGAACTACGAATGACTGTTCATGAGCCTGCTTCCACAGAGGCTCCCGAAGCTGAAGAGATTCCAGCAGTTGATCCCATCACTGCTGAAGACATTGGTAATCATGACAATGTTGAAGATGATGAAGTTCTTCCTCAAATTGAATACAATGTGGTATCATCGCCTGTTCGTACGAACAGCGAAATCATCAGCATTGGTCGTCCTCTGACGCCAATTGCTCAGGATGCTTCATGGGCTGATCGCTCGCAACAACAAGACTCCCCCAGTACTCCCCAACAACAACAAGCCACACCATCCATGCAAGTTGAAGAGGATGAGGACCTGCCCACTCCATCTCCAAAGGCGTCGCCTGTACTACAAAGGCTTCGCAAAGGACCAAGGCCTCAAGCCCCTCTTCTGAGCATTCCAGAAGGAGAAGTGCACCATCAACCTGTTGCACGTCAAGTGCTTTCAGAAGCCACTCCTGCTGTGAATGTCTCCGAGTCTGAAGCACCAGCTGCTGAAGACAATCCGGCTGCATCAGCCGATGACGAACGTCAAGAAGAATGTGTCCCTACTCCCCCCATTCCTGAAGAAGCGGTTCATGAAGTGAACGTGTCTGTGCCTGACCCTCCAGCTCAGCAAGTGGAGGTTGAAAACCTTGAGGCTGCCACCACCAACACCAATGAAGCCAATGACATAGTCATGGTTAAAGCTAATGTGGAGCCTGTCCCAAGCATAGTACCAGAAGTCAATGCTGAAAATGCTCCTGAAGCTTCTGTTGTACAGCCCGAAGCCACTGTTGCTGCCACTGCTCCTGTTCCGCCACCAAGGCCCTATACAATCGAGCAAGCATACAGCCATGGCGAGCTAATCACTGTAAGATGGCCCGTTCTGGTCCCTCCGCCTAATGTCTCTGGTCCTCAATTTGACTATCACATTGAGCATAGGCCTCAGGTCTAGAAGTCAAAGCCAAGACTGTCAAGGTTTCCAGGTACTGCCACATCTGTCGGGTCTTTCAGTGCAAATGGCTTCAAGAGCCACAACACATTCTTTGACAGCTCAAGAACCCCTACACAAGGCCAAGAATATCATCAGATCGGTTCTGGAGTCATCAGCAGCGAAGCTATTACTCCTGTGTTCTGTATGATCAAGGGCGCATTTCCCTCATATGCGCCTCGACACTGAAGCGATTGCTGGACTGCCATGCATAGAAGAAGCACTTGATTGCTTTCATGATGCTGGTCTGCTCAGCTTTGTGATAGACAAAGAACATTGGAATGAAGAACTGCTGCTTCAATTCTATGCTACCCTCCACATTCGCGGATATAACAAAGATACAAAGACCTGGGTTCTCGAGTGGATGACAGGAAATGTTCATCATGAAGCCAAAGCTCTTGACATCATTGAGCTTACAGGCCTATCCACTCCCGGAGAGCTATATGAACCAGGTTGCCAAAACCACCGCAATGCACTGGAGAGCATCTTCCATAAGCCAGAACCAAACATGAGCCAGATGTTAAGCATGATGAAGCCTTTGCCACATGATGCTAAATATCCAAAGGAATTCTTTGTTGATGACCTTGAGTATCTGCCGCGCACCATATATCACATCATCAGGCGGACTCTATGGCCTATCAAAGGACATTCATCAGCTGCAAAACTTGAAGGAGCCATGAAGACATTGGTCTTTTACATCCTCAACGGCATCAGCTTCAATGTGCAAGATTTCTTCATCAGGCAACTGGCTGCATCTGGATCTGACCTTTTCGAACTGAAGTTCTATGCTCCATGGGTCATGCGCCTCATCAAGCAACACTCTGCTGTCAACTATCAACCCTCTGCTCGCAATCATGTGATCTTTCTACCAGAGGTTGATATGTCAGTTGAAGCCATATACCCTGAACCTGCCAAGAAGCCTCTTTGTCTTCAAAATGCTGAACATCAAAGCTTCACTCAGCCTATGGAAGGAGTCCAAGCTCTCACGCGTGTCTATCCGATGGCTGGAAACATTCGTCTACCTCATCGTGCATCAACTGAAGCCACTGCGAGCACACTTGCTCAAAGGCCTCGGAAGCGCTCTCGGGTCCTAAATGACTGAGAACTTCTTGTGGTCCTGCATCAGAAGCAAGATAAGCATCATTTTGGCTCAAGCGTCAGATGCAAAGCCTCTTGGTGGATGTAAATCGCATTCGAAACCTTGCCACCAAGAATGCTTTTGTCACTCACGAAACTTGTCAGCGATCATGGAAGAGTTTGACTCCACTCCTCCACGGAATGTTGTCCTACGAAGAACTCCATCTCTGGAAGACTCTGACTATTCTTCCTCCGCGGCAACTGTAAATGCCAATGTGATCGATGACGAAGACGATGCAACTTCACAGCCCCCTACTTCTGCACGCATCAACACTGCACCAAGTTTGTCCGCACCGCCAACCAACAACGACAACCCTGCTGCTTCACCTACTCCTCAAGGGGACGAGTAGATGCTCTATGTCTTCAAACCTTTTTGGTCATTACTGACAAAAGGGGGAGAAGCATATGAGTTGATAGTCTTCAAGCGGGTTCATAAGGGCGGTTGCTTTATGTTTTTGCCTAGTGCTTACAACTCTTGCCTTTGATACACTTCGTTCTTTGAGTTGTAACACTTAAACTTGATGGTCGTCTGCTACTTATTTGCGTTTCCACGTGCGATGATAACTTCCGCACTTAGATCATTCTGCAGACGTCCATTTTTCATTATGCATGTCATTCTCTTAGCTATATCATTTCATGCATGATGAATTATCTTCATAAGTTGAAGAGGATCTCCACAAGTACAACCTGCCATGTGCATTTGCATTCCAAAAGCAAATTATTTATATGCACATCTTCAGGGGGAGCCCTTACCACTTATGAAGACAATACGCCATCCTTTACAATTTCACATACTTCTTTCCCCTTGAAAACTTCAACCAATTTGTCATCAATCACCAAAAAGGGGGAGATTGCAAGTGCATCTAGTGCCACCCCTAGTTGGTTTTGGAGTATTGACGACAAAGTTGGTTGAGGGACTAATGCGTTTGTGAGAATTGCAGGATAACACAGGTAGTGTCCCTCATTGATTCGGTTTACCTACCGGAGATGACCCCTAAAAATGTA
This sequence comes from Triticum aestivum, assembly GCF_018294505.1. Classification (NCBI taxonomy): domain Eukaryota; kingdom Viridiplantae; phylum Streptophyta; class Magnoliopsida; order Poales; family Poaceae; genus Triticum; species Triticum aestivum. The sequence continues at coordinate 462,785,116 of NC_057813.1, read as the reverse complement.
TGAAGACATTGAAGACAATGGTGGTGTGTGAAGATGTTCACACTGAAGACTGTGACATGAGGAGACATTGAGTGAAGACTATGGAGCGCGAAGACTGAGTTGTTTTGTTGTTCCTTTTTCTTCTGTGTTGAGTCATAGGAACCACCGTACTATTAAGTGGGGTCCAAGTGAACTAAGTCAGAGTGACTGAAGTGATGCTCAACCCAAATCCTATGTCTTCGAGCGAAGACAATGAGAGCAAATCTTATCCAGAGCTAGATGAGTCAGCTTTGCTTGTAGCCCAAGTAAAGTTGTCGTGTGTGTTTGAAATCTGACCGTTGGAACATGTGTCAGTTCCTTAGTGACCCAGGGTCATTTCGGACATATCAGGTCGGGTTGCCTTGTGGCTATAAATAGCCCACCCCCTACACCATAAATTGGTGGCTGCTCAGAGTTAGTTTACGGCTTTTGTTGTTTTGAGAGCAACCCACCTCGAAGCCTTTGAGAGAGAAATCCTTGCGAGGACAAAGCCCTAACACCCAGAGCCAAAGAGTGGTAGGCATCACTGAAGTCTTTCTGTCTGTGTGACCTGAAGACTTGTTACACTTGAGGACTGTGTATCCTCCAGCCGGTTAGGCGTCGCGTTCTGAGCATCCAAGAGTCATTGTGGATTGCCGGTGAACAAAGTCTATGAAGGTTCGGAAGTCTACCTTGAGGACTTACCAGAGTGATTGGGCGAGGACTGTGTGTCCTTAGCTCAAGGGTAATAAGGTGAAGACGCGGTCTTCTGAGTTGAATCTCAGCCTCCCTAACCAGACGTACAGTTGTCACAGCAACTGGAACTGGTCCAACAAATCCTGTGTCTTCAACAAGTGACTGGTTCTATTCCTTCCCTCCTTTACTTTGAGTTTGTCTTCGTGAAGTCATTGCTTATCTATCTTATCTGTTTGACTTCATTGGTTGACTACTATTGTTGGTTGGCTTCATACTATCTTCCATCTTGATCCTTACTACCTAGCTGCTATTAGTCTTTGTACGTTTACACTATTGCATACTTGACTATGGCTTGCTTGTTGTAGTTTATCTTCCGCTGCATATCAATTAGGTCATTTCTATTGTCTATCTTCGAAACTTCCATGTTTTGAAGACTTTGATAAAAATCGCCTATTCACCCCCCTCTAGTCGATAACTAGCACTTTCAGTTCAATTAGTGTATAAGCCGCCTTCAATTTCATCCGCATATCTGTTCCAAGATGAGCAATGCGATGGCCTGTGACGGTTTAAGAAATTGAAGTTAAACCGGCGGAGTTGATAGTATTAAAGACGACGTGTTCTAAGGTACTTACCAAACATGGCAGCCATCATGGAATTCACTTGATGCTTGAGACCCGCCAGTTCTTCTTCTACCGGTTTAAGGGCCGTTTCTGCATCTTCTACACGCTTCAATAACGCAGCCTTTTCAGTTTCCCAGTTGGTGCGTTCAGTTTTGAAGCCCTCTTTAAGTTGCTCCATGGCGGACAAGGCACCTTTGAGCTCTTCTTTGGCTTTGGAAGTATCTTCTTGCTGTAACTTAAGGATTTCTTGAAGGTCGGCGGTTTGGGACTCTTTTGTCTTCATGTCAGCCTGCACAAGTAAAAAAACACAACAGTTATATATCTCTTGAAGTCCCAAGCACATAGCAAGTTATACACTTGGCACTTGGGGGCTAATGTGGATTGCTTTTTACAGTGGATATTTTTCAAAGTCCCAAGGCTCAATCCAAGCATTAAGCTTGGCACTTGGGGGCTAATGCACATTTGATCATTCATAAAGAAAGGCAATGAAACAAGGACAAGACAGTTCCGGTTTGTCTTCAAAAAGACAAACCGACTCCTGGTTGCTACTGCATGGAAGTTTTTTATATATCAAAGTTCCGGTTTGTCTTTAAGAAGACAAACCGGCCCTTGGGGGCTACAATGGAGAAGATATATAGAATGAAAATTCAAAGTGTTCATACCTCATAATGCTCCTTCATCAGATTTACCAAACCGGCCTCCAAGTCACGGCTGGTGTACAGGCGGTTTAAGTAACCAGAATGAAGCTCTTCAGCGCTAAGATTGACAAAGTGGGATAAGTCTGTCTTCCCCTTCCCTATGCCCATGGCGGCAAATTCCTCCTTAGCGGTATGTTTGGCCAAGATAACCAGATAGCCAGGACTGGTGTGACCCGTGCCAGTAATTACAACATCATCATCATCATTTCTTGGTGGGCTTGGCGGATTGCTGGCACCCCTGGCTGGACTTGGCGGGTTAGCAGCCGGGCTTGGCGGATCAGCAGCTGGACTTGGTGGAGGGGTAGTATGAGGGCTCGACGGATCAGTATGGATTGTCGGGTCAGGCTCCGGCAGATTAGCCTTAGTGCTTGCATCTTGCGGGATGGAATCGTCCATAACATCGGTATTTCTACCGGTGTCCTCAGCAGCCCTCTCCGGTTCCACTTCACCAATGGGGGTACTGGTTTTAGCCTTCTTGCTCAGGCGAGCTTTGGCACTGTGACATCACAACAAAGATTAGCACGGTAAACCGAATTGTGAAGGAAAAACATGAAGTATAATATACTTACCCAGGGAAGGTCTTAAGGGGAGGCAGCTGAGTGGTTGATGAACCACCAGACGAGTTGGAAGATGCCTGGTAATTGGGATCAGACGGATTAAGTGAGTCTCTGAAGAAACCCTTCAAAGGATAAAGTTTTTCAGGAGAACAAGTAACCTCTGGGCGACGTTTCCGGTTTGGTGTATCCGGTAAACCGGAAGAGGTGATCTGTTGGCCATTGTGCCAGGTTGCGTGACGTTCTTCAGCTTGCTGAGTCTTCAAAGAAAATTTTGGATCCAGATAAGCAAGAGGGTGAGAGTATTTCACTTTCCGAATGGTACGGCAAAATCATTGAACCGGCACAAGATCTGAATTGGAAGAAAGAGATATTACCTCAACATGGTCTGCACGACTGGCTGCCGCATCATCCTGGGAATAGTTATTGTCAATAAGATGTATGGAAAAGGAACCAAGTGAATCAAGTTCTACCTCTGGATCTGATTCATCAACATCTTCCGGTGGATCAGTAGATTCGGTGGTCTTCTTTTTGCCCGCTTTCTTGGTGACTTTGGTCTTTGCACGAGCCCTTGCCGGTTTAGTTCGTTTCCAAAAAGAGCTATTGGCCTGTAAAAATTAAAGGAAAAGAGTATTAGCACATTATTAAAAGCACAGGTGAAACAGTGAGCATTAAGTTAAATTTACCGCTGGCGGTTTGTTGGTGGCGCAGAATGGTGGCAACCCGGTTTGGCTGCATGCAGAGATTGTTTCGTCAAACATCTTCTTTCACAGACTCAGTAACTTCAAGGTCTGTCATTACCACTTCATGATATCGTTGAGGATCTTTGACATTGCCAGTATATTCATGCATCAATCCGGGATGACGGCTTAAAGGTAGAATGCCCCAGGAAATCCAGCACCGGACGAGATCAATGCCAGTCAAACCGTTGGCCATGAGAGCCCGGAGCTTGGTGATTTGAGGAGCAAAAGTTTTTCGTTCTGCGGCGGATAAGCGTGAAGGTAATGGGTGACCGTTGCTAAGCCGGTGAGGGCGGTAACCCGGCAAAGGATTTTCTCCGTCAGGGGTAGTGTTCCGGCAATAAAACCAAGTTTGGTTCCAATCTTTAGGATGACTATGATGTTTTGCATGAGGGAAATCAACTTCTTTCCTTTTCTGAATTGAAACGCCACCAAGTTCTGTGTTGGGACCATCAAAGAACTCCTTACGGCGGTTCAAATGAAAGAAATCCCGGAACAACTCCACAGATGTCTCTTCTTGGAGGTAGACTTCGCAGAATACTTGAAAGTTGCATATATTGGACACGGAGTTCGGTCCAGTATCTTGTGGATGGAGTTGGAAGCTTGCAAGGACATCCCAGAATTTTTTTGATCCGGGTGGGCTGAATCCTCGGTCTAAGTGTTGCATAAATACAATCACTTCTCCATCTTGAGGTTCAGGTGGGCATTCAGAGTCCAGAACTCGCCAATGAAGGATCCTTTTTGAGGCTAAAGCGCCAGTGGTGACATATCCATTGATTTGTGTCTCAGTGATTTTGGACGGAACCCAATTGCAGGCAGAGAATTGTTTGGCCATCTCGGAAGGAAAACTGTGAAAGAAAAAATAACAGCCGGTTTACAATTAACGGCTTAAGCGTAATATTCAGTGTTAAACCGGCAAAATGATGTTCAGGTTCAGTTGGCGGTTTAAGAGAGGGCTAATGATATATGACGGGTTGGTTATCAAAGGTTAAACCACCTATAGGCAGAATGGCCAGGGTTCAAAATTTACTAAGTATTACAAAAACAGGTTTCACAATATCACAGTACAATTTCGGATCTACTGTGGATAACTAAAGAAAATATTCCTGAACCCTCCAATGGTGCTAAGGAGGAACAATGACGAACCAGACGGAGTTTATTCAGAAGCAGAATGATGCTACGGTTGGGAGTAGTGAAAACATGGATCTAGCCGCAGTTTAAAACTATCAGGTGTACATATGTATACTCAGTACAAAGGCTAGAAGGAGGAACACAGAAGAACTGATGAACAACGGCGGACATGGTTGAACTCGAAAACCCTAATGAAGATCTAGGGTTACAGGACATGAGCTTACCAGGGCCACTCGGTGGCGGAGGAGCGCGGCATGGTTTCTGGAACAAACAGGTTGATGCAGCGGCCTTAGTCGATGCAGATTCGAAGATCGACGGCGGCGGTGGCGCTGGGGTTCTTCGGGTCACGAGGAAGAAGATGAGAAAGGGGAGAAAATGAAAGTACCTGTCAGGCTTATTTATAACAGGACAAGGGGATAAGCGACAGGCGCGAGAATCGAGGAGTCCAAAGCGGCAAGTGGCGCAGCTGTCGCCTCGATTTCTGGGATGACATTAAATGAAGGGAATCTTTTTATTCGTTTTTAACAAAGATGATGTCATGATGATCCGTTGCTGTGTCCAGAGGATGACATCACGGCGGTTTAACAAGATTTATAACGGGAAGACATCATGGCGGTTTATGAGAAATGAAGGAAGATGTTCACAGGATTTTTCTAAGTGTTGAAGATTGACATGAACAGGTTCAAATCAATCTGGGGCCTAATGTTGGGGATATAACTACTGAGTGTAAACCGCCCAGGAGGGGCCGGTTCACCCTCAACCATATTGAAGCCCACGAAGACTCAGAAGATGGTGCTTTACTATGAAGCTTAGAGGCCCGGAGCCCAAAGGCGGATTAGGACCCATAGTGGTAAACCGCCATAGTCATATAACTTGTATTGTAAGATAAGGAAAAGAGAGACTGAGCCGAACACTTGTATCAGTCGGCCTCGGGACTCTGTAAGCTGGCCGGGCGACAACCCGTGTATATAAGGGGACGACCCGGCGGCGGTTCAGGGACAAGAAACACAACTCTATAGCCAGACATAGCTTGTTTAGCTCCCTGGTTAGCGAGACCCCAATAATCCCATCACAACTAGACGTAGGCCTTTACCTTCATCGAAGGGGCCGAACTATTATAAAATCCCTCGTGTCCTTTGTCCGGTTTAACCCCTTTAAGCTAACCCGTCGTGATGGCTCCACGACTAAGTCCTTACACGAGGACATCTGACGTGATATTTCCATGACACTGTGGGTGATAAGGAGATGCGATTCTATGATTGACATCATACCTAGCAAGCATCTTACGGAAAGCACCATGAATAAAGTGTGAACCACCATCAGTCATAAGATATCTAGGGACTCCAAACCTCGGAAAAATAACTTCTTTAAGCATTTTAATAGAAGTGTTATGATCAACACTACTAGTTGGAATAGCTTCTACCCACTTAGTAACATAATCAACAACAACTAAAATATGTGTATAACCATTGGAGGTAGGAAAAGGTCCCATATAATCAAAGCCCCAAACATCAAACGGTTCAATAACAAGAGAATAATTCATAGGCATTTCTTGACGTCTACTAATGTTACCTATTCCTTGACATTCATCACAAGATAAGACAAACTTACGAGCATCTTTGAAGAGAGCAGGCCAATAAAAACCAGATTGTAGTACCTTGTGTGCAGTTCTATCTCCAGCGTGGTGTCCTCCATAAGATTCAGAGTGACACTTGCGTAGGATTTGTTCCTGTTCATGCTCAGGCACACAACGTCTAATAATACCATTTACTCCTTCTTTATAAAGGTGTGGATGATCCCAGAAGTAATGTCTTAAATCATAAAAGAACTTTTTCTTTTGCTGGTATGTGAAACTAGGCAGTATATATTTAGCAACAATGTAATTAGCATAATCAGCATACAAAGGAGCAGTATGATAAGCATTAACTACCGCTAATTGTTCATCAGGAAAACTATCATTAATAGGCAGTGGGTCATCAAGAACATTCTCTAACATAGACAAGTTGCCTGCAACGGGGTTCTCAGCTCCCTTTCCATCAATAATATGCAAGTCAAATTCTTGGAGAAAAAGAACCCATCTAATGAGTCTAGGCTTAGCATCTTTCTTTTCCATAAGATATTTAATAGCAGCATGATCAATGTGAATAGTAACTTTGGAATCAACAATATAAGGTCTAAACTTATCACATGCAAATACAACTGCTAAGAACTCTTTTTCAGTAGTAGCATAATTTCTCTGGGCAGAATCAAGAGTCTTACTAGCATACTGGATAACATTCAATTTCTTATCGACTCTTTGCCCTAAAACAACACCTACATCATAATCACTAGCATCGCACATAATTTAAAAAGGTAAATTCCAATTAGGTGGCTGAACAATAGGTGTTGTGATCAAAGCTTTCTTAAGTGTTTCAAATGCTTCTACACAATCATCATCAAAGACAAAAGGAATATCTTTTTGCAATAAATTAGTCTGAGGCCTAGAGATTTTAGAGAAGTCCTTAATGAACCTCCTATAAAAGACGGCATGACCAAGGAAACTTCTTATACCTTTTATGTCCTTGGGACATGGCATATTTTCAATAGCATCAACTTTGGCTTTATCAACTTCAATACCTCTCTCGGAGATCTTGTGCCCCAAGACAATGCCTTCATTAACCATAAAGTGACACTTTTCCCAATTCAGGACGAGACTAGTGTCTTCGCATCTCTGCAAAACTCGATCAAGGTTGCTCAAACAATTGTCAAAAGAGGACCCATAGACGGAGAAGTCATCCATGAATACCTCACAAATCTTTTCACAAAAATCAGAGAATATAGCCATCATGCATCTTTGAAAGGTAGCAGGTGCATTACATAAACCAAAAGGCATACATCTATAAGAAAAAGTACCAAAAGGGCAAGTAAAAGTAGTTTTAGATTGATCTTTCACGTCCATATGTATTTGAGAGAAGCCAGAATAACCATCTAGAAAGCAAAAATGTGTGTGTTTGGATAGCCTTTCTAGCATTTGATCAATAAAAGGTAAAGGGTAATGATCTTTCTTAGTAGCTTTATTTAACTTACGGAAATCAATTACCATCGTATAGCCTGTAATAATTCTTTGCGGGATCAATTCATCTTTATCATTAGGAACAACGGTAGTACCTCTCTTTTTGGGGACACAATGGACATGGCTTACCCATTCACTATCAGCACAGGGATAAATAATACCTGCCTCATGGAGTTTTAGAATCTCCTTTCTTACCACTTCCTTCATTTTAAGATTTAATCGTCTTTGAGGATCTCTAACTGGTTTGGCATCTTTCTCCACTGAAATTTTCTGTTGACATAATGTGGGACTAATTCCCTTAAGATCGTCCAGAGTATATCCAATAGAAGTTCGGTGCTTCTTCAGAGTTTTCAATAATCTTTCTTCTTCTTTCTCTGAAAGGTTAGCTCTAATAATAACTGGATATATTTCTTTTTCATCAAGATAAGCATACTTGAGATTATCAGGTAAGGGTTTGAGTTCAAACACTGGATCACCCTTGGGTGGAGGGGGATCCCCAAGAATTACAATGGGAAGGTTATGTTTTAGCATAGGTTCTTGTTAAAGGAACACTTCATCTATTTCTTCCTTCATAAACATATCGTTTTCATGGTCTAACAAATATTGTTCTAACGGATCAGCTGGAGGAACAGCAATGGACGCAAGACCAATAATTTCATCCTTACTAGGTGGTTCCCTTTCACGAGGTTGTCTACTAAACTTAGTGAAATTAAACTCATGAGACATACCATCTATGCCAACAGTGACAATATTCTTTTCACAATTAATCTTAGCACTAGCAGTATTCAAGAAGGGTCTACCAAAAATAATGGGACAAAAATCATCTTGTGGGGAACCAAGAACAAGAAAATCAGCAGGGTATTTAATCTTCCCACACAAGACTTCAACATCTCTAACAATCCCAATAGGTTTAATGGTGTCCCTATTAGCAAGCTTAATAGTAACATCAATGTCTTCTAATTCAACAGGTGCAATATCGTGCATAATTTCTTTATAAAGATCATATGGAATCGCATTAGCACTAGCATCCATATCACATAAGCCATGATAACAATGATCTCCTATTTTAATAGAAATAACAGGCGTGCCTACAACAGGTCTACGTGTCTTAGTATTGGTCTAGCAATATTAGCAGTTTCACCCAAGAAAGAGATAACATGCCCATCTAAGTCCTCATCCAAGAGATCTTTAATCATAGCAATACCAGGTTCAACATTAATTTGCTCAGGAGGTGTATAGGTCCTAGTATTACTCTTACGAACAATAGTCGAAGCTTTAACATGATCTTTTATCCTAACAGGAAAAGGAGGTTTTTCAACATAAGCAGTAGGAATAATAGGATAACTATATGCAATAGTCTTTTCTTTGACTGTAATAGGTGCAACTACTTTCACTTCAATAGGAGGGTTATATTTAAACCACTTCACTTTAGGGAGATCAACGTGAGTAGCAAAAGTTTCACAAAAAGTAGCTACTATCTCGGAGTCAAGTCCATACTTAGAGCTAAATCCATGGAAAGCATCGGTATCCATAAAAGATTTAACACAATCGAACATAGGTGTCATACCTGACTCCTTACCATCGTCGGAACCCCAATCTTTAGAGTTGCGTTTAATTCTTTCCAATAATTCCCATTTGAAATAAATAGTCTTCAGCATATAGGAACCAGCACAGGAAGTATCGAGCAGGTTGCGATTATCAAAGAGAAAGCCGAGCATAAAAATTCTGAATAATCATTTCCCAAGAGAGTTCATGATTGGGGCATGAATATAACATTGACTTAAGCCTCCCCCAAGCTTGAGCGATGCTTTCCCCTTCGCGAGGCCAGAAATTATATATGTAATTACGATCACGATGAACAAGATGCATAGGGTAGAACTTCTGGTGAAATTCCAACTTCAGTCGCTTATAATTCCAAAATATCGTATCATCACATAGCCTATACCATGTCATTGCATCTCCCTTCAAAGATAAAGGAATACCTTCCTTTTGACAACATCATCAGGGATACCTGCAAGCTTAAATAATCCACAAACTTCACCCACAAAGATAAGGTGTAAGTCGGGATGCAATGTTCCATCTCCTGCAAAAGGATTAGCTAGCAGTTTTACTATCATACCCGAAGGAATGTCAAAGTGAATATTTTCATAAGGTTTAGTAGGTTGAGGAGCATCTCTTTGCTCTTCTGGTTGGGGTGAAGATACCCCAAACAAGCCCTTCAAAGGATTACTTTCCATAGTGACAAGTAACAAAAAATTCCAGCACACTATATAAATGTTTCCTTACCAAGTTCCACTCACCAAAAGTGCATCACTCCCCGGAAACGGCGCCAGAAAAGAGTCTTGATGACCCACAAGTGTAGGGGATCTATCATAGTCCTTTTGATAAGTAAGAGTGTCGAACCCAACGAGGAGCAGAAGGAAATGATAAGCGGTTTTCAGTAAGGTTTTCTCTGCAAGCACTGAGATAATAGGTGATAGATAGTTTTGTGATAAGATAAATAGTAACGAGCAAAAAGTAAATAAAGTAAATAAAGTGCAACAAGGTGGCCCAATCCTTTATGTAGCAAAGGATAAGCCTGGACAAATTCTAATAATGAGAAAGGAGCTCCCGAGGACACATTGGGAATTATCGTCAAGCTAGTTTTCATCACGTTCATAAGATTCACGTTCGGTACTTTGATAATTTGATATGTGGGTGGACCGGAACTTGGGTACTGCCCTAACTTGGAAAATCATCCCACTTATGATTAACCCCTATTGCAAGCGTCCGCAACTACAAAAAGGAGTATTAAGGTAAACCTAACCACAGCATTAAACATATGGGTCCATATCAACCCCTAACGAAGCAACGCATAAACTAGGGTTTAAGCTTCTGTCACTCTAGCAACCCATCATCTACTTATTACTTCCCTATGCCTTCCTCTAGGCTCAAATAATGGTGAAGTGTCATGTAGTCGACGTTCACATAACACCACTAGAGGAAAGACAACATACATCTCATCGAAATATCGAACGAATACCAAATTCACATGACTACTAATAGCAAGACTTCACCCATGTCCTCAGGAACAAACGTAACTACTCACAAAGCATATTCATGTTCATAATCAGAGGAGTAATAATATGCAGAAAGGATCTGAACATATGATCTTCCACCAAGTAAACCAATTAGTATCAACTACAAGGAGTAATCAACACTACTAGCAACCCACAGGTACCAATTTGTAGTTTTGATACAAGATTAGATACAAGAGATGAACTAGGGTTTTGAGAGGAGATGGTGCTGGTGAAGATGTTCATGGAGATTGACCCCCTCCCGATGAGAGGATCGTTGGTGATGACGTTGGTGATGATTTCCCCCTCCCGGAGGGAAGTGTCCCCGGCAGAACAGCTCCGCCAGAGCCCTAGATTGATTCCGCCAAGGTTCCGCCTCGTGGCGGCGGAGTTTCGTCCCGTAAGCTTGCCCACAAATTTTTCCAGGGAAAGAGTGATGATATAGCAGAAGATGGACGCCAGAGGCCCACCAGGGGGCCCAAGAGATAGGGGGTCGCGCCCTACAGGGGTGCACGCCCCCTGTCTCCTGGACAGGGTGTGGGCCCCCTGGCCTATTTCTTTTGCTCATAAATTCTTAATAAATCCAAAAAGTTGTTTCGTGGAGTTTCAGGATTTTGGAGTTGCGCAGAATAGGTTTCCAACGTTTGCTCCTTTTCCATCCAGAATTCCAGCTGCCGGCATTCCCCCTCTTCATGGTAAACCTTGTAAAATAAGAGAGAATAGCCATAAGTATTGAGATATAATGTGTAATAACAGCCCATAATGAAATAAATATTGATATAAAAGCATGATGCAAAATGGACGTATCAGTATCCATTTTTTAATCTGTCCATTTGCTACCCTGCTACTCTCCGCAATGAAGATATACTAGAGATGCTGCCCCATTTCCTTTTTTGGTGGATGCTAACCCTGTTGTACTTAACATGCTTGTCCATGTACTTACGCAGGGTCATAACGGCCGATGTTGTTGTTTGCCGTCAAGGTTAGCTGCATCCCATGTCTTACAGTATTTCACATCATTTGTGCAATTGTAGTTTAACTTCTACCATTTACTGGTTGCCTGTAGGTACACATGTCAGTGGCACTGATCCATGCTTCGACCCAGAGAAACAACTCGCCTCCGCCGCTGTTGACTTCGGGTGGGCTCTGGCCAAGATGAAGTGCCCCGACAACTACCTCTCAGGACTTACCAAGTATGTACCCACCAATTCAATCTTACCAATACCAGTTGCAATTAATGCCTATGTTTTGTAGTGTCGATGTATTAAGCATGTTGTAGTAAACATGCCTAACACATTTGAGCTATTTCCCCTACCTTTTTATAGACAACTGGGCCATTATCTGCTCTGGCAGCACCTGCCATGTGATGTTTAACTCTGCCAATTTCATTTTATCAGTACCGACTTCAATGGCCATTAAGCCTGTTGCAATTAACAGTTGTATCCATTTTTAAAGAGTTGTATTTCAATGGCTACAAACTTACAAAACATGAATTAGGATGTTGTTAAGCCTGTTGCAATTAACAGTTGTATCCATTTTTAATCCGTCCCTTTGCTAGTGTGCTACTCTTTCGAAATGAAGATATAACTACAGATGCTTCCGTTTTATTACCATTTGCTATTTTTGGTGGATGTTAACCCTGTTGTAGTTAACATTGGCTTTCCATGTACTTACACATGGCTACAATGGGCGATGCTGTTGTTTGCCGTCGAGGTTAGCCGCATCCCATGTCTTATACACCTATTCCTAAATATAAGTATTTTTAGAGATTCCAATATAGACTACATAAGGAGCAAAATGAGTGAATCTAGATTCTAATCTAAACTATATCTATAATTCTATATACATCAGTATGTAGTTCATATTAAAATCTCAAAAAAAAAACTTGTACTTAGGAGCATAGGTAGTTGTATTTTACATCATTTGTGCAATCTCAGTTTAGCTTCTAACATTTACTGGTTGCTTGCAGGTACATATATGAGGGGGACTGATCCATGCTTCGATCCCTTTTGCATATGAGGCAATGAGATATACTTGAACAAGCGTCAAGTGAGGAAACTAAGAAAGATTGTTAGGCGAAAGAAACGAGTATTGGAATTAAGCTCTTTATTTACACTTTGTCGAAGGATGGTACGTAATGTGTTTCCTTCTTCCCCTGCCCACAACAAGTTACTCTATTAGACCTCAGTATCTAATATTTTTCTCTTTTCAGTGGTTTCCGAAGCTATTTACCGATGATTACCTTGCAAACTACATGACCGGAGTGGAGGAAACTAAGGTTAAAGTATATAATACATGATACCATGATAATGCTCTAGAAGTCTTCCTGAAGGCGGTGAAGGATGGGCGGGCGATCGCCACAAGGGGTTGGACAAAAGTGGTTCATGCCTATGGCATTCAGGAAGGCACATTATGGGCATTACACTTCTTCAACACCATCGACAGTCAAAATGATTTTCACTTGTCTCTTCACCTTTACCGCCTTTAAATACTGCTGTTCATCATAGTTGATTGCTGCCTAATCCTGTAATTACTGAACATATTCTACTGGCAATTTTATTTATGGATTCGTTGTTGAACCATTGTGCTGAGAATTTGAATTGCACGTTTCGTATTTCAAAATTTCCAATAATAATAATAAATAACAGGCAAAAATAAAAATAGAATAGACGGTCATGGACCTTTGCAAATGGTTCTAGCAGTAAAAGTGCTTGCGATGGATAGCCCAATGCCACATAGTTTTCTACATCAAATCATGTGTGATGTAGTTAATGAAAGCAAACAGTTAACCAAGGAAGAGCGTGTGTGATAGTTACACCTTTCACACACGAGCATATACATAAAACCGTGTGGCATGTACATCCGAACGGAAACTTTTTCCCTGGATTGACTGTGTGGGATGTAGATAAGAACGGAAATGTATTCCTTGGATTGACTATGTGTGATATACATATGAACGGAAATGTTTTTCTGGGATTCACCGTGCGGGATGTACATACCTACGGAAATGATTTTCTCGGATTACCGTGTGGGATGTACATACCTACGGAAATGATTTTCTCAGATTACTGTGTGGGATGTACATACCTACTGAAATGATTGTGTTTCGATGCCTCGCCCGGTCGCACACGACCCCAGCCTGGGTCCCAGGAGGGCCTATCCCCGATGATTTCTGGGTCGTGTGGGAAGGACACCCTATCGCACACACTCACTTGGCGACGGTTCCAAATGTCGTTGCGCAAAGGGGTAAAAAACCATTTGTTTAGGACCGACGTGCCCCAGTGCATACAAACACTTTCCAAGGAATTTATTATTTGAAACAAAAAGTAAATTCATTTTTCATTTTGGGACTGGGCATCCCTAATAGCTTTGCCGTACTCTCGTGCAATGACAAGTGAATAAACGCTCATCATGAGAATAACACATCGTGCATTTTGGGACTGTTGTGTTTTCTTGTTGCATGGATGTGTATATAGAGAAAACTCCACCAAGTTCTTTCACGTGCATATATTGTGGGGGAGTTTGCTCTCTATAGTGTGGTTCTACTAGCATCAAATTCTTGTGTAGTCTCTCGATGCTAGTACAACCGTTTTTGATAACATCAACTATCTTTGTGATATTTGAGGCTATCAAAACCACCTCAAGTATACAATTTATTCTCGGATAGATTGCGTACTTGTTTTAAATTCCTTATATCAACCCTCTTGTTGAGATTGTCATCAATTACCAAAATGGGGGAGATTGAAAGGGCATGTAGCCCCTAAGTGTGGTTTTGGTGATTAATGACAATCTCTATGGACTAATGTTTTCATTGAGATATATTTGAAGGGATTGTCCATAGATGGTGCATCAAGGATCTTAGATGGAATCAAGGATAAAGTCCATACATATGAAGGTATGTTTGCTCTAAGCGTTGGTATTAATTGACAAATTCCTATGGAGCATCAAGTGCATTGAATCCTATATGAAGAAATGTTCCATAGTGATGCATGAAGCATGTTGGATTTATGTGGGAAGAATGCCATCAAAACATTCAAAGAAGTCCTCATGGTATCCCTCTCTGGATACCCCGTGCGCACGGGCCTCCTGACCCCTGTGCGCACAGGGTCGAGTGTCAACTCTCTGGGTACCCCACGGGGTCCCTGACTCCCGTGCACACGGACCTAGGTTATTGCACTCGAGGTCCCATATCCAGTGAGGTTTCAAGTTGGTCTTTGGGGATTTATGTTGAAGCCATCAAGATTGATTTTAATGTCTAACCAAATATATTTAAGGTGGAGTTCGTTAGAGGATCTCAAAGATTGACATCTGTGGGCTTTTAAGCATCAAGAGCTTGAGAGTATAATCAAATAGAAGAATTCAAGTTATGGTTTCAAGACAAGATCATGGTAATCTCATGTGTTGTGTTTTCAGTTGATCAAGTCTTGAAGCAAGCAACTAGAGTGAGGAATTCATTGTGCCTCTCAAGAGATTATGATGGAGTTTTTTAAGAGCAATTGATGACCTATATGATATTCATAGTGAAACTTGGTATGGTCATGAAAGAGTCTTTGGTGATCTCTTTCTTGAAGAAATGAAGGGAAATGAAGAGTTCATTGTGGCTTTCAAGAAACCAAGATGGGACATGAAGTAAAGATGTTGGTTGACCAAGATCAAGTTCGAAGATTATCTAGATGGTCAGCTCTCAAAGCACAATCTTTGTACCACGTGGGATCAAGTGATCTAGTGGTATGGTAAGTAATTGTGAATTGTGGTTTTCTAGCTAACACATGCTATGTGCTTTCTATGTCTATGTGGGTTAGGTGTTTCTCATGGGCTTACATCAAAAGAGAGATTTCAAGTAGCCTATGTGTGGATGACATCAAGTGGTGATGGTAATCGGGTTCGAGGAGTCCAAGTGCAAGATGAGAAGCCGGAGCTTATATTCTTTGAAGCTTGCAGTCCACATCATGATAATGTGTATGTGAAGATGGGCTTAAGTTAAGGCGTCCCTCATTGCAATATGAGGAATCATTTCGAGTATGTTCACCAAGTGATTGTGGACAAGAAAAAGATTCCAACTTGAGGCAAGCATCAAAGTCATCACCAAGCTCAAGTTGAATGTGCAAGGCAAAGGTATACCTTAGCTAGGTTTTCCTAGTTTTTCTGGTCTCATGGTGCTTGGAGGGAGACCGGATTATAGGTTTGATAGGCGTACTATCAAGAGGGACTTTCGGGCGACTAGCTTGATCATGTTGGATGTAGAGAGCTCAAACCTTTGCATTACTTGCATCATTCTTTCTTGTTTATCTTGGGTGGTTCTCTATGTGAGGACCTTGGGCTTTTCCCTAGCTTCAAAACGAGCCCAAGATCATCGAATTCGGAGTCCGTATGCCAAAGTTATCACTGTTTTAGTAAGCTGCTGCACGCCGTTCTGGGTACCCCGTGGACACGGGGTTTTTGACCCCCGTGGGCACGGGGCCCTGTGCACACGGGCTTGTACCATGTGCGTGGGACACCGTGGGCACGGGGTCTAAACCCCCGTGGGCACGGGGTCTAAACCCCCGTGGGCACGGGGTCTAAACCCCCGTGGGCACGGGGTGTCCAGGAACTGCCCGTTGAGCCCCAACGGCTAGTTTTGGGTTTTGGCTATTTAAGGGCTCCTCCCTCCCACCGGTTGGGGTGCTGTTCATACACTTTCCTAACACCATTTTGAGCCTCTTACCACCTATAAAAAATCCCTATCTCCCCTCTATGTGAAGGGGAATTTGTGGATGGATTTGCGAGCCATTTGTTGATCCTATCCATTGCATCCCCTCTCTTCAGTCTCCTACTTTCGAGAGTGCATCTTGTGAGATTGAGAGGGTGAGTTGAGCATTTGTTGCTTGACCTTGCATTGCATTTGTTGCATTGGTTTGAGCTCCCCACATCTATTAGTTCGAGTGAGAGCCCGTGAGTTTATAACTCCTGGAGGCTTCCGCCTCCTAGATGGTTTGGTGATACATTGAGAAGATTGTGAAGAGGCCTATGTGGCCAATGTTCCCCCGGAAGCTTCCTTTTTTGGTGTGCTCTAGGGAAGGGTGTTGAAGTGGCCTAGGTGGTCAAGTTCCCCCGGAAGATTCCCTATTTGTGGTGTTCTCGGGAGAAGATTGTAAATGTGTCATGGTTGCCTTTAAGACCAACCCCGAGTGAATCGAGGCTCATCCGTTGGGGGTGACTCGAAAGGGAGAATATGGTGAGTCACTTGGTGATGCCCCAAAGCTTTGGCTTCAGTACCGCTCCAACAGAGATTAGCACTCTCATGAGTGTGAACTTCAGGATAAACCGCGTCCCAGACTCACTTGTGGTTATCTCACACCCACACTCTTTACTTTCCGCAATTCATACTTGCTCATATTGATATATCTTATTCTAGTTGAATTGCTTAGTTGTTCCTTCATTTCCATATCTTGTGATATAGTTTGTGCTTGCTAGTTTGCTTAGGTGTCTATCTTGTTTAGCGTAGGTTGTTGGTGCACTTAGGTGAGCCTAGCATATTTAGGATTTGTGCTTGAAAAGTATCCGTTAGTTTAATTCTGCATTAGGATAAAGCCAAATCCATAAAAGTTTTAAAACGCCTATTCCCCCCCTCTAGTCGTCATCTAGATCATTTCATGTGCCATATGCATGGATCCATATGTCAGATCCAATCGGGACGCGCCCACCCACAACACTGACCCACAGCCGCCGCATCGCAGGCGCACACCTAGGCCGCTGTCGGTGTCAAAACCGGCGGATCTCGGGTAGGGGGTCCCGAATTTGCGTCTAAGTTTGATGGTAACAGGAGGCAGGGGACACGATGTTTATGCAGGTTCGGGTCCTCTCTATGGAGGTAATACCCTACTTCCTGCTTGATTGATCTTGATGAATATGAGTATGACAAGAGTTGATCTACCACGAGATTGTAATGTCTAAAACCCTAGGAGTCTAGCCTGTATGATTATGATTGGCTCTACGGACTAAGCCCTCCAGTTTATATCGACACCGGAGGGGACTAGGGTTGTACAAAGTCGGTTATAGAGAAAGGAATCTTCATATCCGAGCGCCAAGCTTGCCTTCCACGCCAAGGAGAGTCCCATCCGGACATGGGAGAGAATCTTATGTCTTGTATCTTCAGGACCCAACAGTATGGCCCATGCTACATAGTCCGGCCGTCTGAGGCCCCTTAATCCAGGACTCTCTTAGTAGCCCCTGAACCAGGCTTCAATGATGAGGTGTCCGGCACGCTGATTGTCTTCAGCATAGCAAGGCGGGTTCCTTCTCCGAATACTCCAAAATAGTCTTTGAACACAAGAATCGTGTCCGGCTCTGCAAAACAATTTCCACACACAACCACAGAGAGTATAATATTTCACGAGTCCAATCTGCTGACAACTTTTGTAGCGTGACATCACGTCACCACCCGGTTATTATTTCGAACCATTTTTAGCATGTCGCTCCATGTTTCGAGACGCAGTTTTATTGGCATGTCTTGTCGAAGCAGAGATCGTGTCCCCTTATTGCGGGATTCTCATCAATACGGGCGTGGGTAACCCAACCGTTCTATTGGCATGATTCCTTAGGAATAGGCAAGTTTTAAGGCCTAGGAGGAGGCGTTTTGATATTCATCGCCTTTATAAAGGGGCTAAGAACCATCTTTCTCCTTTATGCCAACCCTTTCCTCAACCTCTCCAACCTCGAGTTCGAGCACCCGAGGTTCAATTTAGTTGCTTCGAGCTTCCCAGTCATGTCCGGATCCAGCCCTCAAGGTTGGTGGGTGGCTTCCTCTGTCATAGAGGAGGATATTGCGAAGCTCCGGGCGGCAAGATACCTGACCGCGGAAATCCCCCATAGGCTTCCTGCTCAAGGGCAGGTTGTTCCTACTCCCAGATCCGGCGAGAGGGTCGTATTCATCTCCCACTTCCTCTGAGGGCTAGGGTCCGCTCTTCATCCCTTCATTCGAGGGCTCATATTCTATTACAGGCTAGATTTTCACGATCTAGCTCCAGACTCCTTTCTTCACGTCTCGGCATTCATCATCATGTGCGAGGCCTTCCTCCGTATGCCCCACACTTCGGTTTGTGGCTCAAGACCTTTAATGTGAAGCCGAAGGTAGTCGATGGGAAACAAGCGGAGTGCGGTGGTGCTACAGTGAGCAAACTCACCAATACTCCTTGGCCAAAAGGCTCCTTCACAGAAACTTCCAACCTATGGCAGCGGGAGTGGTTTTACATCACTGAACCCCGTGCACTACAAAAAAATACAGTTCCGTGATGATACGTGTTTGTCACAGAAGGTCATGTTTTTTGTCATGCATGTACATCCATGACGATTTTATGACAGAATCAAGATAGTCATACCCGTGCTGTCGTAGAAGTGTTCTATGACATTACCAGAATTATCATCACGGAAGTGTCCACTTCCATGACAATAAATCGCGCGTCACAGAAGTGCTTTCGTCAAGGGTGACCGACACATGGCATCCACCGTAACGGAACACCTATGATACGATAACCTGTTAACAGCCCCGACCAATGGGGATTTTCCACGTGTAAAATCATCATTGGCTGGAGGAAACATGTGTTGGCTCATCGTTGGGATAGATGTCATCCACTCATTGGATAGAAGGCGCCTATGATACGTTGACACGTGGAACGACCCATCAAGTTTAAATGGGCTGGCCCAACGAAAGGCCCACAAGATTTTGCGGACCATAATGGGCCGGCCCAGCTAAAGGCCCACGAGATTTTGCAGACCATAATGGGATGGCCCAGATAAAGGCCCACAAGATTTTGCGGGCCATAATGGGCCGGCCCAGGTAATGGCCCACAAGATTTTTTGTGTGCCATAATGGGTCGGCCCAGGTAAAGGCCCACAAAATTCTTGTGGATCATAATGGGCCGGCCCAGCTAAAGGCCCATGAGATTTCACAGACACTAATGGGCCGGCCCAGCTGTAGGCCCACAAGATTTTTAGGACCCTAGTAGGCCGGCCCATTAACTGGCTGCCATGTTTTGGGCCAAATGCCGGCCCATATTTGATCCGGTCCATTAATGGCCTGCCACGTTCCGGGCCTAATAATGGCCCATATGAGATCCGGCCCGTTAAAACCTCCCACTTTCTGGGCCAAATCATGGCCCAGATCAGGTCCAGCCCTTTAAGAGGCTTTGGCCTCAATTATGGCCCATATCAGATTCGGCCAGTTAACTGGATGCTATGCTTTTGGGCCCACTTGCAAATTAGTTTCAGCCTATTAAGGGCCTGTTTAACATTTCGGCCCTATATTAATTTCGGCCTGTTAAATTCCCGTCATATAGTTGGGCCTAACTGCGGCCCGGTTTGCATCCGGCCTGCTCGCAGCCGATATCTGATTGGGCCAAACAAGGACCGAGACAATTTTGGCCTGTTAAAAGCCCGTGATTTGATTTGCACAATCATGGGCTGGGGTCCATTTCGGGCTACTGCCGGCCCGTGAGCTGTTCGGCAGGTTTCAGGCCCAACCTACTTCTCAGCCTCCCAAAAGCCCATTGAGTTTTCTTGCGAAAAGAGGGCCGGGGGTTACTCGGCCTATTGAAGGCCCGAATCTACTAGTGGGCCAGTTTGACGGGGCCCATGATGCAGATCGTACATCATGATTGTATGACGGCTCGATTATGTACCATAATTTTACAGTTTGGCCGCTTTACTGCGAAGACAGGATATATATACAGTAAAATAACTGCAGCATCATGAATAAGAAAAAACCTAGACTATACAATAAAGAAATTTTGGCATATTACATCCACTAGGCATCAAAGTTCGCCACTATGATAATAAAGCACAAGCAGACAGCAGATTACATACACTGGGCATCAAAGATCACCACCAATGCAAATAAACACACCGACAAAATAATATACAAAACTGACAACACTTCAATAGAGTTCAAGAAAGGTTAGCCCTGCTGGCGAGCTGTAGCGCAAGCACCTGAGCAAGATGATGACACTGCGCTTGTTCAACACTTATATCTTCCTCACTCTGAAAGATAAACAAGCAGACATATGACAGGTTTTGCACATAAAAGTATCAGTGCTAACAATACATCACATTTCTTACTAACGAATAAAGTGACACAGTTTAAAAATGCATTAACACAATATGGTATTGTTCAGGTCAAGACATGGCAGGAAATGACATTGTGAAGGAGTTGGCAGCTTCATGACACCACTGGATTACAGATCAAGAACTCATAAGTATCAATGGTTAGTATGTTGTCTATTTATCACATTTCAGATTGGCAAATAAAGAGACGGTTTAAATAATAGTAGAATGTATGACATTGTTCATAGTTAAGACATTGCAGAATATGACATTGTGCTGTAGTGGGTAGGCTCACCACACCACTAGATTACGGATGAAGAACAGAAGCATACATGCAGTGCAAAAGAAAATCACTTGCTCTGTATAGTTTAATTTACATGGTATGAAGAAGGAACTTGGTTGTACAACTGAAAACTTAAATTGAGAAGGACAAACTTTTGTTTATGAACTACAAAATAAACTTTAAACATGCAATTTGATGCAAACACCAAAAATAAACAGTTGTTGCAGTCATGCCTAACCAAATATACACAAGAAAGTTTGAAGGCTTGAGAAGGACAAACTTACTTACTGGTGAAGACAGGCTCCATAAAGCCCATGTCCATGCTGATGGCGGGGGGGGGGGGGCAATTCAAGAAGTTTACCACAGAATCTTCTTCGTAAGCATTGCCTTTATTCTACATTTTGTTAAGAGTATATATAGATGTGATAATATACGAAAAAATGGAGAATATTTAAGATAAGATGAAGAGTGATGCTACATAACCAAGTAGCTATAAATGTATGTGCCACGATACAGGCAAAAGGCACAGCCAAGAGCAATGCACAGCTAAACTTCTTCAGTACCAACCTTATGGTAAGAGTAAATATAGATCTGATGTGTAGAAAATGGAGGGCAAAGGAAAATAAGCTATAGAGTGATGGTACATGAACAACTACCTGTCAATATAAGTACACTGATAAAGGACATCATGTACTTACAAGAACAATGCAGAGCTAAAAAAATCATTGGCATTGGATATATTCTACACTAATGTAACCATTCATACATATCGGATAATTTGTAGCGAACAATTGATAAGCAAGCTATCATGCATACTGCTGTCACATAATGAACCAGGTATGTATGCAAGTACAGTGATACAGGACAACAGGTACTAACAAGAGCAAAGTAGCGGGCAACATATTTGCGATATCATGTCGTTCTTTTCAAACCGGAATTCTTCTTCGAACAGATTTCCTGCAAAAAAGATCCGTAAGGCACATGCAGAAAAGTAGAAGTTCAAATTGTCATGTGATTTCATAGACAGTACCTCACCCTGGGAACGAGACCAGTGCATAACAAGGTTTTTCCATTCAATGTCTTCTAAATTTAGCACAAGAGACTTCACCGGAAATTCGTTTATAGACTTGCCATCAAAGTGTGATTTCCTCAGGTAACACCGATACTGCTGCAATGCTTCCTTGAAAAGCACAAGCAAGCTTTGCCCGTCATGACTATCCATATTGAGCCTCGCCTAGTTACAACAATGTAATGTAAATCATTGATGTGTTCGATCAGCAGAAAACAGGAAAATAATAACCATGAATAATAGCACTTACACGTAAGTTGGACAGGAAGATGTGAAAATGGTGTTTGTCTTCACTATAATCTTCCCATGATGGGAATATATGCATGTAGTCCCTAACAACATTGAAAGCTTTGTCTTTTAAACTGGGAATAAATGGAATGGGGTTCCAATCTGCAGGAGTTGGCCGTCTCTGCAGTTGGGATAGGTCTTCGGCCGGTGGACTTGCTGTACTTTTTGCTGGAGTGGGATTTTTCTGTGGTACGGCTGGTGCTATGGCAAATGAAATCGGTATACCTTTTGCTGGAGTGCAGGTCCTGTGTGGTGGGGCTAGTGGTGTGGCCAGTGAAGTATGTGTACAATCTGCTGGAGTCGGTCCTACGTTTTGTGTCACTAGTTGTATAGCCAATATAAGTGGTGCGTTGTCTGATTTCTTTGGCACCACCACGTTTTTCAAGGACCTTGCTGGTGCTCCTTCGGGTTCGGCAATCACCCTCTTCCTTTTTGATGTCTGATGCACAAGAACAACATTTGAGTGGAAAAACATGGAATGATGACATATGGAATATGTATTGATAATGGATGGGCATGGCATCTCGAGTTATATGAGGAGTAAACTAAGCAGATGGCGGTGCAACAAAGTAGAAGAAATGCAAGACAAGATATGCAAGATACGCGCAATCAATAAAACCTTGCCAAATTAGAACATGCACCTTGATGGGTGAATAGTACATGCCATGTGCCTTTGACTCCTCGAGGTTAGAATAGTCATTAGGATGATATTCTGAACAAGAATCAACAGGTGGGGAGCGTATGAGTTTCATTGCTTCCAGAATGGCACTCAATGCCTTGGTGCCAATTTTGTAAGTCATTGCAGTGTTCCACAATATTCTTCTGATGCGCGGATTCTGATATTCACTGTAATTGCGTATAATATCTGAGAACCATGAAAACATAAATAGTTGTGAGATTATATTTGTAATGCAGATGATATTCTAATATAGGGGCGCCCCTGTAAACACGTGTGTGCTATCACTGGATTCTGATGAGAGAGCTCATGTGTGCTGTAATATGGTGTGTGCATTTATATAATCTGGCACAAGTACACAAAAAAATAGGCTCCAGAAGTAAGGATAGCTGGCAGATGACAGGTTCATAATATACTGTATAGAGAGTTTATTGCCAAACCATGATAACAAGAGCACACAACAACTAGGCAGATCATATTGTACATAACAGGGGTACACCATAACCACGATATATAAATCGGGAAAGTGGAACTGGCTTGAAAATATGGTGTTGTATTGCCGCTAGTAATTGAAAGCCTATCGATCACGTACAGGCCAGCTCTATCAGCTTTTGAATGCAGATGTCCCTACGCCCCTTCCTGACAAGGAACATACTGTACGTACTAAATACAGAATAAACAAAGAGGAACATGTCAAAGAACAGAAGAGGAAGCATATTCTTGAGGTTCTGCTTCATTGCATACAATCTTGGTTGCCCACTCATGATGAACCACAGCGCCCAAAGAAATGCAATTACATGTTGTCTCTCTATGTGTGGCAATTTTGAACAAGAGTCATTAGGATCATATTCTGAACAAGAGTCAACAGGTGGGGAGCGTATGAGTTTCATTGCATCCAGAGTGGCACTCAATGCCTTGGTGCCAATTTTGTAAGTCATTGCAGTGTTTAGCTTCAAGAGTGGACTGCTGCTAGTGTGACACAAAGCAGCTACACAGATCATAGTGTAGATATAACGGGAAAACCTTAAGCATCAGAGTAAAATCAGCAAAGTGAAACTTGCTAGAATATATGTGATAGTTTGCCGGTACGGCTAGAAAGGCTTCGGATACCAGCTCTCTTCAAGTGAAGGTGCGGTACTGTTAATATCAGTGTAACTCTCAAAGGCGACACAGCTCCCCGCATTTCCTTGCTATTCTTATAGGATTCAAGTGGGCAGGCCACTACAAATCCTATTCTTATGTTTATAAGATCCTACGAATCAAAGAGGCTCAAAGTGTCCATCACAACCAACTCTATAGACCAATACACTGCAAATGTCCCTGCTCATCTTCAGTACAAGGAACATACTGTACTACTATCATACTCCCTCCGTTCCAAAATATAAGTCTTGGTAGAGATTTCCACTATGGATCACATACAGATGTATCTAGATACATTTTAGAGTGTAGATTCACTCATTTTGCTCCATATGTAGTCCATGGTGGAATCTATACAAAGACTTGTATTTAGTAACGGAGAGAGTACATATTAAAGAAGAACAGAATAGGAACATGGTAAAGAAGAGCAAGAAGATTTTGGATAATAAAATGTTGGTTGCGCAGTGCCCACACATGATGAACCAGAGCGCATTAAGAATGCAACTCCCAGCTTTCTCTCGACCATTTCAGGCGGTTGGATGAAGATCCTACATCTCCTAATCCATCTTCTTCCTCGTCTCTGATTCTTCCCATACAGAACACCACACGGGCCGCCGGCCGGACCACCAGCTCCCACCGCCTGTGTTCCTCCCCCACCCCCACCCACACCCCCGCCCCAACCCCCACCCGCATCGAGTTTTCTTTGTTCGGTGAGGCCCCACAACCACCGAGCCCCTTCATTCGCACCGGCGAACTCCGGCGAGCTCTGAAAAATTTAGTCTATTGTGATTTAACTAGTGTGGAATATAAAAGGGGAAACCATAAGCATTGGGAGTATAGTGTTGAGCATGCCATGGCAGATCTGAAGGTGCAAATCAGACAAAGCAACTTCGCAACCAAGAGAAGAAATTAGAGTAAAGCAGTGATGATCTATTTTCTTGCTGTGATAAATAAGTTGAGCAGATACGAAAGAGTACCGCCTTAGGTGCGGCGCCGTGTATGCATCTGCTGAGAATTTGACGGCTGTGGTAGCGATGGCTGTCGGTGGCGTGGAACCAGATCTAGGAGGGTAGACGGTGGCGGCGGGGCGCGGTGGACGAGACGGTCGTAGGAGCAGCGCCGACAAGGTGGATGACGACGGGGTTGAAGCGAGAGGACAGGATGCAAGGATCCCGGTCCGAAGCCGTGGATGAGAGAGGTCGATCTCTTGTAATGGACGACGGCGTCGGCGTATCATCTCCGGCATGGTGGAGGAGGACGGCGGTGGATGGGGTGGCGGACGGCAGCGAACGGATTAGGGTGGGGTGGAGAGGGTGTTTTGGCGCCCACGGAGTACGAATGGGGAAAAGGGAGGTAGAGAGGAAGGGGGGAACCATGTATTCAGGGCGCGCTTGTCTCAAATGCGAGGAAATTTACAAACTTAGCCCCCGTTTCAAATTTCTACTACATCACATCAACATTAGTCGGTTGGGGATAGGACGGTAATCTTGCATACACCGAATATTTGCCGACGAGAGTTTGTTTTTGGCGCCCACCGTGTATGAATATGAATTGGGGAGGGAGTCGATTTCGGCCGAGGACACACTATGTTTTGGCGCCCACCGTGTATGAATCCGGGTGAGAGGTGGTTACGTCACATTTGGGTGAAATTACAAACCTACCCCTGTCGAAACCTACAGAAATCCAGCAAATAGGCTTTACGTGGCAGGGATAGGCAGTAGTAATTTCCATCTCGTAAATTTTGGTTTCGGGCAGTTACTGCGACTTTCGCCACTTCATTCAAATTTGCAGAGTGCACGCTTACGCTCGTGCCAACTCAATTCGAATCCCGTTTGTATTCTATTTTTTCGGGCGGGATCCATTTTCAATTGGAATTACATTCTATATACATCATTTTTTATATATATACTTTCAAAAGCACAACAAAGAATTGTGCTCCTTTATATGTATAATATGATTTACAAATACAACGATCTCGAAATCTTAAGGTTGAATTCGAAAAAATTTAACCAAATTATGTTCTACTAAAATGTATGGATCAGTAATATCTACATATTAAATAACATAGATGTGCGTGAATTCATATGAGTATGCATGTTTGATAGATCAATTTTGGTTCGAGTATGGATTACATGTATCATCATCTCGAATTCAAATATTTGAATCCCTTTTTTTACTCCTTTCACGCCCATCTCTCTCGCATGCATTCTCCTTCAGGTAGCTATCACCCTCTTTTCTCCAGCTCACCCGCACGCTCACTTCATGTTTCTCCTATCCTTGCAAACATGGTCTGTCGACGTCTCCCTTGAGAAGTGTCACACTCTCCCTATCATTATACATTACACGGTTTTCATTATCTCTGACGTCTCTACTATTCTCTGGTATCACTCGATACCTAAGCTTTATTTTCACCGCCACACACACAGTCTCCACTCGTCTTTCACTTTGTCTTTCTCTCTATGGGATTCTCTCACACACCCTATATGTCTCTACATATGACTCATACCACTAAAATTATTCTCTCTCTCTCTCTCTCTCCTGTAGACACAACATTTGTTGCGGTCTCCTTTTCGTCTCCATCCCAGACTGACATTATTCATTTGTTTACCGATCAGACAACCCTGACTACCGTATCCTCTCTCTCTCTCATAGACACACACACACAACTCCTGCTTCCACTCCCCTTCCCGACTACCGTCTCTCTCTCACACACACAAAACTCTCGCTTTCGCACCCCGACTCGTATTTCTCTCACAAACATTTATCGACTAGCTAGCCTCTAGATAGGTTTATACACCCGCACACTCGTGCTTCCACTATCGCATACATGGCTCTCTCCCGCTCCTTGTATCCATGTTGCCTTTTATTCCCTTCTTGAGACACGCCCTCTCGATCATGCACACACACACTATCGCCTCATTTTAAGTTGATACCTATCGCACACACACTCCTTGTGTCTTTGTCACACATGCACTCCATCCTCCTCCACTCTCCCTCTCTCTCTCACACACACACATGGGCTTTTTGCAACGGAATATCAAGATGCATTTGTATCAAGATGCCCATGCGTTGCACGGAATATCAAGATGCATTTGTATGAGTAGTTTATCTTGTGGGGGAAAAGGATGAATGAGGGAAGGCCTTATTTGCAAATGTGAGGAGGGGTGTGGGTATCTTTTTGCAAAATTGCCATAGTTTCCTTCCTATCCGCCAGATATAGATCGGACAGCCTATATTGCAGGATGGCAGGCACATGATCATCACCGACAATGCTTTTTGTAAGAGTAGGGATAAAAATAGAGTTGGAGGCCAGGTTGAATCTGATTTACGGGAACAATTACTTTTACGGGAACAATAGCACCCTGGAAATTTGAAGGGTAGGTATGAACAAACTTGGAACTGCACATGTACTGCTAAGTGATTCAATAAACACATTACCAATCGAGGAGGAGAACGATGGTCACGGCGGCCTCTGTGAGTCATGGTCGGCGACGGGAGTCAGTTCATTGTCCCCGACGGTGGTACTTCTGCGCTTGGCGTCGGCTTCCGGGAAGCAGATATGAGACCGTGGAAGACGATGCCGAGGAAGAGGCTCCGTGTCCGACGACGATGGTGGATCGGCTCGAGTGCGGCGTACGAGGTCGTCGATGAGGCAGATGCCCTGCGGTGGACGAGGGCGCCGATGTAAAGGGGAGGAGCACGAAGGCTACGGTGCCATGGAGAAGTCTATTTTGCGGTGGGGATAGAAAATGGGGAGTATTAAGGTGTACTACTCTGGGTGCCGGGGTGGGTTGGCTGGGTAGGGTGAACCTGAAGTTTTTTTTTACCTTGAAGACTGTAGGGCTTGCACCCCACAGCATTTTATTAATGCAAAGAAAAAACATAGGTAGTACAAGGTATCCTCAAGATGAGGAATAAAAAAGCAAAAGAAAGCTATACAAGTAGTCTAGTCCTGATATCTACAAATATACAAAAGAGAACAAAAGCCACTCCCCTCAAGGAGGAAGGAAATCAATCCATTTAAGTAAGGCCTCCTTGTGCTTCTGTTTGATTCTATGGTAAAGTAGAGTGAGATCATGAATGAATCCATATCTCCATGCTCTGAAAGAAGGCTTGATGTTCCTGAAAGCTCTGTCATTTCTTACCTTCCAAATGTTCCACCAGGCAGTAAAAACCACCTCCGCAAAGAAAGGTTTGTTGAACTCCTTTCTAGCATGGAAGGCAATCTCCACCATGTCCTCACTGTCTTTACAGTCAATCTGTAGATAGCTCCAGACGTGAGGACTGAAGTTGCACAGGAAGAAAAGGTGGTTTCTGTCCTCCAGTATCTCTGTTGGACATAGAACACATTGTGGTCCCTCCATAATCTTCCATTGCCTTCTCTGAATCATGTCCTTGGTGTTAACCCTGTCCATTATAACTAGCCAAGCAAACATCTTGATCGACATAGTACAACAGCTCTTCCAAATCCAGCTCAAAATGGGGTTTGCTACCATTGGCTGGTAAGCAAAATCATAAAACTTTTTTGCAGTATAAGAAGACTTCTTTCCATGCCTCCATTCCCAAGAGTCATGGCAGCTATAGTCCAAATGGAAAGATCCCATTAGGGTCGAAAGCTGTTGAAACTCTTGATAAGCTTGCTCAGTGAGGGGCAAGTAAAAGAGATGTTGCAAGCTGCCAGCCATAAAGACTTCCTTGACTGAAAGGTTTTTGTGGAGACAAAAAGAATATAGTCTAGGAAATCAATCTTGAAGAGGCACATTGCTGTTCCCAATTTTCCAAAAGTCAGACCAGAACAACACAGTGTCTCCACTACGAACATCCACCTCAGTAACTGCTCTGAAATTATCCATCAATTTGCAGACATCCCTCCACCAAAAAGAGCCACAAAGGGTGAACCTGAAGTTATGAAAACAACCCCCTACCAAGCACCATCCGTAGGCCTATTCCGAAGGCTATGATGGTAACTTCCCACTGCTTGAATCAGGGTCACGGGAGATTTTCCCGCCGACCTCAAAATTTTGTGACACTAGACTCCCCGTGTGGCATGTTGAGTGATTCGGCTAATCAACTAGCGAGTAGTAGTAGTAACTTCTGCATATTAGGTTTGACTGAAGTCAAACTTCCTAAAGTTTGACCAAGTTTATAGAAAAATATAAACATTTACCATAACAAATATTTATGATGTGAAAGTACATTCAATAATGAATCTAATGGTATTTATTTGTTATTGTATATGTTAATATTTTTTGTTATAAGCTTTCTGAGAGTTTACAAAACTTGATTTTGACCAATGCTAATATGCAGACTTAAATAAAAACGGAGGGAGTACAAATTTGTTTTCTTACTTTGTAGTGAACTAATCATTTGTTGAAATTGTGAAATAAATATATTAGGCTATTGACTTTGAATGTAATGGTCTATACAATTCAATAGTTACAATCATTATCGAATCCCAAGATGTATACAAGGTCTATAGTACTTCACAACATGCTCAACCTCACATAATCCCAATCAAATGAGAATCTAAATGCATTTCATAGTTATTACTTTGTAGGATGCAACAAAAACAACCATAACAATACATCAGCCATTATAGAAGTAACATTTTGACATATCCCAATGTGTGAATGAAACGTGCAGAGAGAGATTTTGAAGATGGAGCAGATAGGGCGGGAAAGATTGTATGTATGTGGACAAGAGAGTAGGAGACAAACCTAATGAGACAAAGAGAGAGAGAAAAAGAGAGGAAGAAGTTAGGTCTATGAGAAAGATGGAGACATGTAATATACGTGAGATTCATGTGCATCCGGATTCTGTATACATGGAAGGAGAAGAGACAACATGTTTGATGAGAGAGCTAGAAAAACATGGACGAGAGGGGAAGGCTCTCGTGGGTTGAGGGATTGAAAATTTTGTGCAGGGGAGAGAGGGATTGGTAATTTTGTGCAAGAGAGAGAGAGAGGGTGGGGGAGGAGTCAGTCAGCCGTCGTCACCTCACCCTGCTTCCAAATGACCCCGCATTCTCTAGCGCAGTGTGGTCGCCGTCTTCGATTTGCTTGATACCCTCTTTAAAGATTGAGGTGTTGTGCATGTTGGGGTGCAAAGAAGCACAAGCGAGAGTGGTCCCCGTATAACCTTGGATGGGGATGAATTGTGTGCTCGTGTGTGTGTGTGTGTGTGTGTTGTGTTGCGAGTGTATGTGTGTGTGTGTGTCAGATATTGAGAGAAAACAAACCTAAGGAGAGAAATGGGTATTCACGAAGAGATTGTGCGGGCCTTGAGGTGGGCAGGGGCAGGGTGAGGGTGTCAAAATGTGCGCGTTGATGCATGTGTTGCATGCGATCGTGTTTGGGACGGACGAATCGAGAGAGATGGTTGTTGTGTTACGGATGCTCCTCTCTCTCTCACACACACACACACAAACACACACACACACACACAGAGACACACACACACAAGTAAACTAGAAGACCGTTCTCTCATGTATACACAACGTATCGGCATCTGTCTATGTCTCACTCATGCATGATCATTTGCACATTCACACCTCTCTGTGTCTGTATCACACACACACGGTCTCCACATTGCCCTTCCGCCACAACAAACATATGGACACATACACGCGTTGTCTCTCAGTCACACACACAAAATAAGTATTGAAAAAAACTAGGGCGCACCTAAAACGTCCAAATCCAAATAAACACGAACTGGAGCTAAATTCAAATATATGGAAATATTGCAGCGTCAAGAACTTTCCCAGGGAAAAAAGTTGGTAATATTCGAGGATTGTTTTCACACACACAAAAAGGTTCGGTGGATGTCCTTCGAGCGTGACACGGTGACTCACTATTCGATCGACAGCACGGCCGCGGTTCACGCGCTTGCACAGGATTCCGTATCATGGCTGTGGTACTAACTTAAAAAAAACTAATAAAAGCGTTGCCTAAGTCTCATGTTTACGTGTACTAGTACGGTTTTCTTTTAAGTTTGACCAACCTTATATAAAACTATAGTAAGCTCCCACACGCGCACTCATCAATATGCCGCCACCGTCGTTGCGCATGCCGGCGCCCGCCTGCTCCGGCCAACAATTTCTCTCCCATCACTGCCGTGTCGCCGCCATCCCTGTGCCATGAAGCCGAAGGCTCGCCCGCTCACGTCATCTGCAGTCCCTCCTCGCCATGTCGCCGCGCTGCCAAGCACATGAGTAGCTAGTGGAGCTGCGTCTATGCATGCAGCGTACAAAGAGGAGGACGAGCGCGTGCTCCAGCACATCGGTGAGGAGGAACTAGCGTGTCATTGTTGTCTCCGCCCGCGCGGAGGAGGCACGCATGGTGGCTGTCGCGGCGCAAGCTGGTCGCGCGCGCGTCGAGCCCGCAAACCGGGTGCGGACACAGAATCTACCTTCGAGACCTTGAATTCCACGTGGATCCTGCAATCTGAAGGAGCAATTTGGGTCAGTCGACTCATGTGAGTCGTTTGATGCAACATGGATGGCTAGAAGGGCTTCTTCCACCTCTTCTGCCGTCTTCTTCCTTTGCTCCGTCGAACTTCTTTCACAAATCGACTGACCCAAATTATACTACTAGTACGAATGTATTAAGTACAGTAGGAACACGAAGATACGAGCGGTAGTACTAACTACAAGAAGAATAGTAGTAAGACATAGTACTAGTACTACTATACATACTAAAGAGTTCAAATAACGAGAAAGAACATAAACATAGTTCTGCTAGGGCATCAGCACAACACACCCTTGAAAATAAACTAAGCAACTAGTTTGCTTGACACTGCAGTAGAACCAGCATGAGCAACGGCACTGCCACCTACTCAGAGTCCGAGTCCACGTCCTTGACTTCTTCCTCGTCCCTCTTCCTCTTCCTCTTCGCCGACGCTTCTTTGTGTGAACCGGACACTGGGCTCTGCTTCTTCATCCAACCATTGTAGATATTTAAACAAAGGTAGGAATCCATTGCTGCGTACAGGATGTGATCTTCATCTAATGTCTTCGACTCCCATGCATGATGAAACTCGTGATGAGGTTTCTTCAGTTTATCATACGAAGGATCAATCATGGATGCTGCCAGGGTCAGCATTGAAGGTTGAGAGGAGGACACCAGGCTTGCCTTCTAGAGATCGAAGGGCTGGCCTACCATGAGACCTATCCGACGCAGGACATCCCTGTCGTTCTTAAAGCCTACAATAACGAATTTCACTCTTTTGTCCTTGAGGAAGTTCTTAAAATCCTGGCACTCAACATCGGCATGGCATATGTGGTAGACCAAGCAAACATTATGTGCGCAAACCTGGATCACGGCGGGCTTCTTCTTCTCTTCGTCCTTTAGATCCTTCTCTCTTCCCAGGACTGTGGTGTACTCAACATCTAGCCCAGCGACCCACTTATCCGTTGAACTGTTGAACATGCGTAGGAAGGAGCAAGCCATGCTTTCACCGTCGCGGATCCACGTGTGTAGATGACGATGAACTGATCGCCGATGATGGCTCTAACCTGGTACCCAGCGGCGACCATGGAGATTTGGGAGGCCATGGATTTTGGAGGAGGGTTAGGAGAAGTTGAACTGTTGTACCACGCAAAAACTGGGAGCGAACTAATGTGAAAGGATGGGACGACTGGGAGTGAACTGTTGTGAGGTAGAAGACGAGGACGAGTAGGGCGTGCGAACGGCGTGGGGTTGCTGGCTTACCCGATGGATAAACGGCTGCAATCCCCCAAAGAGTTCTCGAGAACTATGCAGGACCCACTAGATGTCATGTCTACTAGACCCATATCGTAGGCCTGACGGTATAGCTTCTGCCTGTTGGCACGCCATGCCGGCACGTGGATGTAACTTCACTTAATTCCGTCAACCGTCGCGCCTCCCACGACCTTCGCCTCCCTCACGCGGTCGCGCCCTTTGAGACTTCGACCGGCTATAAATGAGCAATTTTTTTTGCCTACTCCGCATGCATGATACTACCTCTGGTCCTTTTTACTCCCGTCAACCGTTTGCAAAGTGTTTGACCAAATTTATACTTTTTTTGAACACCACCTTATATTAATTAACCAGCCACACCAGTACGCTCATTTGATACAATATTCACCACACAGGGCGGTACGTTATTTACAAGAATACCATCTAATCTATTGTCAAAGCTATACTTAGCGATTAAGTGTGCCACCTTATTGGCCGAACGACTAATCTTTGACAATTGAAGATTGTTGATCAACTTTGAGATGCTCAACGCTTTCATCTTCAGGTCACGCGTAGCAGACCTGTCATTGTCCCCCGATGCAAGAGACGCTACCACAAAAGCGCAATTAGTCTCTAAAATTACAAGATTATGAAGAGAAATACCTATGTAGAGACCGGCAATGCAAGCCCTAAGCTCCGCTTCCTCCACGCTTTGACAGGCATCAATGAAATCCCATGACCAAATTTATACTAAAAACATCAATATCTACAATACTGATTACAATGAGTATAAGAACTATGTTTTATAATGAGTGTAAAAATATTGATTTGACATTGTGAATGTTGATACTCCCTCCGTCTAGGTGAGTAAGTCATCTTAGGCTGTGCACCATGACCAAGGAGGAGGGGAAAACGAGAGATATTAATGTTTATTTGCTAATTAATAGTATTGCATGCAATGAACTAACCACTGGATGTCATGTTTGATAGTCTCGGGTCATTAAAAGCATGCACACCGTCATCTCTTATTGGTTGATATGTCAAGAAACAAGAAACAAGGTAGAAGTTAATGCACCACGCCTACGTGTTTTGGGATTATTTGGTTTTCGTAAGATGACTTACACACCTAGACGGAGGGAGTACATTTTTCTATAAGTCTGGTGAATGTAGAGGTACATTGACTTCAGACAAAACTTAAATGCACAATGCAGACTAGTTCCTCCGTCAAGGTGCGTGCCATGTCCTATCTTGTCATCACAACAAGGTTAGCTATTAGAGTACCACTACCTCCCTTCTAGTTTAAAGGGCTCGATTCAAAAATTTCACCTACTCTTAGCAAGATAGTAGAGGCGGTGGAATAGTTTTTGAAGTCTGCAAAAGTACTCAACTAATGCCGTCGTTCTTCACAAAAAAATGTGTTTACCAATGCATGCATGAACACTAGTTACTCTAACCCCCCTCTCTTCTTTAATTCTTTGCCACATCAGCATGTTTGCTATTCCCGTGTGCATGAAACCAGCTAAGATACCACCATTATGGCCAGCCTTAATCATCGCATGCAATAATTTAGTGCACCTTGAAATATGAACATGTGTGGGGCGTGTATGTTTTTAATGACTTGAGACTATACCTAGCCCGGCATGCAAGCTGACTTATTATGCACCATTCCCCATACCTGCAGGAAGCCCGTTCATCTCCAAATATTTTCCTCTCCATGTGTGGAAACAATATGCCTGCCAAACTCTCCTTCTCCCTCCGGTGGTCCCCCCACTCCACCCCGTGTGAAAAAAATCTGCATGCATGACTCTCCTCCCCCACGCTCGTCCAATCCGTTTGTGACCAGCAATATTTCCACCCCTTCGCTCCCCCGTAATTTACTCCAACAAATATGCCCATGTAGCTTTTACTTAACTTCAGGTGCATTGAGTCACTGACATATGGGCCCAACAGGGGACTGGCCCACATGTCAGTGACGCAACTAGACCTGCAGTTAAGTCAGTGCAGCTCAGTCCATATCTTACGTAGGTGTGCCATTGCTCGCTATAAATATTGTGCCTCCCACGACATCGCTATCTCCTCCCCCTCACGTTCATGTTCATCGTTATCTCCTCCCCCTCCCTCTCACGTCGACCACCATGGCATCGCCCCTCCCAAGCCCTAGGAGCCCCTCGCTGCACCGCGCGGACGGTCATGCGTCGCCATTCCGTGCCTCGCCACCACAAGTCGAGGAGGACGCATCGGTGTTTCGCTCCTCGCCGCTACGCGACGCGTCGTCGTTCCGTTCCTCGCAGCCACTAGTCCAGGAGGACGCGTCGGCATTCCGCTCCTCGCCGCGACGCGACGCGTCGCCGTTCTGTTCCTCGCCACCACTAGTCGAGGAGGAGGCATCGGTGTTCCGCTCCTCACCGCGACGCGTCGAGGTGGATGCGTCGGCGTTCCCAATCTCGCCAGCACGCGCGTCGGAGGACGCGTCGGCTCCCCGCT
This sequence comes from Triticum aestivum, assembly GCF_018294505.1. Taxonomy (NCBI): domain Eukaryota; kingdom Viridiplantae; phylum Streptophyta; class Magnoliopsida; order Poales; family Poaceae; genus Triticum; species Triticum aestivum. The sequence continues at coordinate 462,749,862 of NC_057813.1, read as the reverse complement.
ACGAGGAGAACACCACGTCACCCGCGGAGCCCCCCCCAGCCTTGAGGAGCTTTGGAAAGAAATGGATGTCGCCTTGTGGCAGGCTTTGCCTCCAGCAGAGCGCGCCAAAATAGAGGCGGAGAAGAAGGCCAAGGAAGAGAAGCGCACCGCGGAACAAGCTGCCTGGGAGGCCTATGTCGCGTCCGAGAGAGTCAGGCAATTGGCTCTTTGGCAGAAGGCTCGTGCGAGGGCCGTGAGGGTGGCGGAGGACGCCTGTGCCGACGCCCTGAGTGCAGTCGGGCCCAAGTGCCTCATCTACACTTGGCGGTACGTGGACCGGGTGCACGCTTCCAGCAAGGAGGAGTACTTGTCATACTTGATGTTCTCCGCCAAGGGCCAGCAGTGACCGCTGCACGCATCCATGAGGTGATGCACCTTGTCCGCTGGCGAGCCACAAAACGGCATCGGGCACTCATAGCAGTGGATGAAGGGCTCCTTGGAGGCATCGACCAGGCCGTCCATGAAACGGGAGTGGCTGTAGGGGACGTTGCGCCAGTTGAATATATGAGCAAGTTACTACGAGATTTAATCCGAATAAGCACAAAATAAATCATGACAGCTATATCAGAGATGAAACTAATCATGTGGACTAGCATAGTAGTAGGATACAGAGTAGAAACATGAATTCTACCACGATTTTGAATAGGAAGGACAGAAACACATACGGTGCAACGGGAGAAGCACCGTTGGTGTTGAGGTTGTCGCCCATGTCATTGAGGAAGAGGTTGTCGAGGTCGGGGAAGAAGTCGTCGTCGGTGAAGTCGTGGCTGCCAGCAGTCGCGAGAGTGCGCTCCCCAAATTTCAATAGCGCCCACCGAATGTAGCGGAGGAGGGAGTGGCTGTAGGGGACGTTGCGGCCGCCGAATGGAGCGTATGAGTAGTACACGAAGCAGTAGATGGTGTCCTTACTAGTACTCCCTAGTCTCTATCTATCTATATCTACTCTTATAGAAAACCGAGTTGGTGATGATGGTATGCCTGCCATCTTGTAATATAGACCGTCTGATCTATATCTGACGGATAGAAAGCCAACTATGAAAATTTTATCAAAGATACCCGCACCTCTCTCCACATTTACAGATAAGGCCTTGCCTCATTCATCCTTATCTCCCACAACCTCGTGCTCCTCCCTATGTCTCTATCTCTACTACTCTTCTTTGTTTTTTATAATAAATCGAATAGTGCTGCGCCGTCCACTGCACGCCCGGCTGAACACGCCTCCTCGCCTCCATCATCACCAACTGAGTCTTTTATAGGAGTAGGAGTAGAGAAAAAACCGAGTTGGTGATGATGGTGTGTCGTGCAATGCACGGGCATCTTGCTATTTTTTTCATATAAGTCCAAACACCACATAGACACGGTCTTTGAGCACGGTTTGTAGTCGTTCCACGCTCGAGCCTTGAAGTTTGTAACTATTTTAGATTAGAATATACTACTCCTCCGATGCTAGTAGTAGAGCAGAGTCCTACTCTACTACTCTACTCAAGCAAGTTAGGGCATAGTACTGTAGTAGGTACTGTAGGTTGTACCAGTACTGTGATCACTCAAGCAAGTTGTCTGGCATCAACATGACCCTACGCTGCTGGTATGTGTCTCGCAAGTCAAGCGGCATGCTGTAGTCATCATCACCTGTCCACTTCCCGCAGCACATATTCGCTTCTCCATCTTTGTCCGCACATAACATCCTCCAATCTTCCATCCCCGTTAAGGCGCCTCCCCCCTCGTCCGAAACCCAAGCACTAGCAATGGCAGAACCGAGCAGCGTCCGCCAAAAGAGTGGCTGTAATGTGCTCCCCACAGAGGTAATCAAGCTCATTGTTTCGCGTGTGGACAATCTCAGTACCATGCCGCTCGTCGCGTGCTCGTCGGGGTTGTACCGTTTACTCAAAGCCCTTAGGCCGGAGCTTTTTAAGCCAGCTCCTTGCTTGCTGATGCCGCCTGATCTTCAGAAACGGCGTGTCACGCAGTATAACGATCGTAGGGTGGCGAGCATCAACCCCCTTGACTGCGATCCGATCCCCGTCAGCCTCAACTACATTAACGGTATGTACTGGGTCGGCATGAACACATCTTGGATGGTGCTCGTCGACGGTCGCGGCAGCTGGATGCTCGTGGAGGTCTACACCCGGTGATTGACCCCCCTTCCTTCGATTAACACTGCACTGCTTTGGCACCGTGCCCGAGAATACTCGGAATCTTACAGTAGCCAACATGATACCAAGTTTGATTTGCTCAAGGTTGTAATCTGCCAAGTGCCCACAAGATCTGTGAATTATAAAGACTTCAGGCTAATTGCGTTCTTCAACCGCGGTCTCGCCTATCTGATAGGTCACTGCGATAAGTGGATAAATCTGCACGTCCATAGCAGGATCATACATCCTCCATGGTTCTCTGATGCCATTGAACACAAGGGCTTCATTTACGCTGTCGACTCCTTCTATGGCTCGACGTATTGCTGGCCTACTCCAGTCATCGCTACAAACGGCTCTTACATTAGTATGTTACTTTCCTATGATATCATGATGGCTTGCTTATATTACTGTCAACATTTACTGAAAAAATATGCATGCTCATAACATGTTGTTCTTAAGATTGACTAAATCAAGAGCCCTTTTTTATTTGACTCCAACTTGATATGATGTTGTAGGCCACCTGGTGTCCCTACCCTTCCTAATCCCAGAACCTTTCAAAGAAAAGCGGCATGGCAGTTGCAGGTGGTTCCTGGCTCGATCAGACGATGGCGAAAGATTGATGATCATTCGCACGTACCGGACGTGTTATTTCATGGAATACAACACAGTCACTACAAGGTCTTTGAGCAGGATCCCAGCTTCTCTGGGCCTTCAGGAAGTTTTGACTGGATGCTAGTAAGTAGCCTTGGTACACGCTCTCTGTTTGTCGGGCTGAATTATCTGATTAACCAGGAGATAACTGACGGCAAGGATCATGATGGCAGCGCGGTTTTGTTTATCAGGAAAAACTGTGTGTACACAGCGTACCATGCGTATCTGCATGCACCATACCCTGATATGTGCCGCCACGCTCTGCAACCGAAAGTTGGAGAGAGGGTCGCAAGTATTAGACTTCGACCTGCTGGCTGGAGTTTCCCCCGTCAGGCACCCATCTGGTTCAAGCCATCAGCCAATCTCCATAGCTTAATAAATAGCAACGTCTAACTGAGCCAGTTAGTTAGATGCGTACACTTGTGTAGTAGGATCTTTATTTAGTTTGATGCATACACTTGTTCTTTTTTGGTGGCCCTTTTGTAATGATGGCTGATGTTTGGTTTGGAAGAGAGAGCTGCGTCTTCACTCTTCTGGCCTGCTTACTGCTTCTGTTGCACCCCTAGCCCTAGTTGCTGCTGCTGCTATTTTCAATGTACAATCAGTAGTATATTTCGTCTGTTGGTTGAATAAATGTGTTGTTATAATGACAAACACAATGTTTTGGAAGTCGTTGCACGGTTCGATCCTTTAGTGCACCGTACAGTACGTAGCTCATACTATTTTTCGTATGGAACACATTTTCCACCTGTTGATAACATGCAGCCCACTGTTGAAGGCCCAATAGAGAAGCCCATAATTAACTGGAAGGGAGGCTCTCACATGAATCCGGCCCAGGTACATGCTCATGGTCCCCTAAACATAAATAAGTAAATAAATAAATAAAGCTAAATGCTCATGCACCAGTTCTTTGGGAAAATAGGTAGCCCAATATTTCTTTTTGAAGAATACCCAAGCTAGGCCTATTTGTTTCTTCTGAATTACTAGGTTGCAAATCTTTCAAGACGTGGAGGGATGCATTCCGTCCTGGCCAAAGAGTATGGTCAATGTCTGTTAAGTAATATCAAAAGGGTTGAAAATTCCAAAAAAAATATAGCAAATGGGATATTAGTTTCTTTTTTTGTTTTTGTTCTTCACTGATATTTTATACGTATTTCATTGGATTTAACATGACATAGTACTAATTTATTTTTAAATTTTTTTAGTGTGGCTATTAATTTTTGGATTAAGAATATTTCGTTTCCCAGCAAAAATTTGCGAATATTCAAAATTTCCCACATATTTAGTTAATTTTTTGACCCTGGTACTGACCAGAAAATGGGCAGCAATTCTAAAGATAGAAAATGGGTTGCAATAAATTCCATATGAATTAGAAAATGAGTAAAAATTATAAAAATAATAGCAAATGGGTTGTACACGCCACAGATTTTGAGGCTGGCTTGTTTACGCAAGTCTTTGTCAGTGAACACACGATTCTAGCAGCAGTGACTGTTGGATGTCCATCCAACAACCGACGTGCTTCTTCAATCTCTGATCTTCCTACTCCAGCTGCCTAAACTAGCGCCGGTGGGACTGCCTGCTCCCTCCTCTTGTGGCCCGCTGTGATGCTGCACAGGCTTCCCCGGCCCACCCTACTCCCTCCGCTGGCCTGGCCGCACTCAATCAATTGCCTCCTTATTACGCAAAAAAATGATTCCTCCCACTGACATCTAGGGCGCACCGGTTGGGAGGCTGACCTGTGGGCCTACTAAGTTGAGGCGTACGCAGGACTTGTCAACTTAGTCAACAAACGATTCTAGCAGTAGTAACCGTTGGATTTGAATCGAACGGTCCTGCTTTTATATAGATATTTATTGGGGAGTTGATACGTCCATTTTGCATCATGCTTTTATATATATATTTATTGCATTATGGGTTATTATTACACATTATGTCACAATGCTTATGGCTATTCTCTCTTATTTTACAAGATTTATCATGAAGAGGGAGAATGCCGGCAGCTAGGATTCTGGCTAGAAAAGGAGCAAATATTGGAAACCTATTCTGCACAGCTCCAAAAATCATGAAACTCCACGAAAGTCATTTTTGGAATTAATAAGAATTATTGAGCAAAGAGAGTACCAGAGGGGGCCCACACCATGGCCATGAGGGTGGGGGCATGCCCGCCCCTACTGGGCACGCCCCCTTGTCTCGTGGGCTCCCTGGTGGCCCTCTGGTGCCCATGTTCTGCTATATGAAGGCTTTTACCCTGGAAAAAATCATAAGCAAGCTCATAGGACGAAACTCCGCCGCCACGAGGCGGAACCTTGGCGGAACCAATCTAGGGCTCCGGCGGAGCTGTTCTGCCGGGGAAACCTCCCTCCGGGAGGGGGAAATCATCACCATCGTCATCACCAATGATATTCTCATCGGGAGGGGGTCAATCTCCATCAACATCTTCACCAGCACCATCTCCTCTCAAAACCCTAGTTCATCTCTTGTATCAAATCTTGTATCAAAACCACAAATTGGTACCTATGGGTTGCTAGTAGTGTTGATTACTCCTTGTAGTTGATGCTAATTGGTTTATTTGGTGGAAGATCATATGTTCAGATCCTTAATGAATATTAATAATCCTCTGGTCATGAACATGAATATGCTTTGTGAGTAGTTATGTTTCTTCCTGAGGACATGGGCGAAGTCTTGCTATTAGTAGTCATGTGAATTTGGTATTCGTTTGATATTTTGATGAGATGTATGTTGTCTCTCCTCTAGTGGTGTTATGTGAACGTCGACTACATGACACTTCACCATTATTTGGGCCTAGAGGAAGGCATTGGGAAGTAATAAGTAGACGATGGGTTGCTAGAGTGACAGAAGCTTAAACCGTAGTTTATGCGTTGCTTCGTAAGGGGCTGATTTGGATCCACTAGTTTCATGCTATGGTTAGGTTTACCTTAATACTTCTTTTGTAGTTGCGGATTCTTGCAATAGGGGTTAATCATAAGTGGGATGCTTGTCCAAGAAAGGGCAGTACCCAAGCACCGGTCCACCCACATATCAAATTAACAAAGTACCGAACGTGAATCATATGAGCGTGATGAAAACTAGCTTGATGATAATTCCCATGTGTCCTCGGGAGCGCTTTTCTCATTATAAGAAATTGTCCAGGATTTTCCTTTGCTATAAAAAGGATTGGGCCATCTTGCTGCACCTTATTACCTTTCATTACTTGTTACCTGTTACAAATTATCCTATCACAAAACTATTTGTTACCTACAATTTCAGTGCTTGCAGAGAATACCTTACTGAAAACCGCTTGTCATTTCCTTCTGCTCCTCGTTGGGTTCTACACTCTTACTTATCGAAAGTACTACGATAGATCCCCTATATTTGTGGGTCATCGATCACACACAATTTTCCCCATTAAATCGTTTTTGATAGCGTTGCCATTGCAAGCGATATTAAAAAAATATTGTTTGCGTTGTTCAATGCACACACACACACGGTGCGTAGAAGAAACTATGTGGCATAGGTTGTCGATACGTCTCCAACATATCTATAATTTTTGATTGTTCCATGCTGTTGTATTATCATTCTTGGATGTTTTACAATCATTTTATATCATTTTTTGGGACTAACCTATTGACATAGTTCCAAGGGCCAGTTGTTTTCTGCTTGTTTTTTTACATCGTAGGAAATCAATACCAAAGGGAGTCCAAACGTAGTGAAACTTTTTGTGGATTTTTTTGGACCAAAACACACCTGATGGGCCGGAGAAGCACTTGGGGAGTGCCCCGAGGGGGGCACAACCCACCAGGGTGCACCTGGGCCCCCAGGCGCGCCCAGGTGGGTTGTGCTCACCTCGGTGGCCTCCCGCACCGCCTATTTCCTCTATAAATTCCTCAATATTCCAGAAACCCTAGGGGAGTCTACGAAAATCAATTCCAACAGCCGCAAGTTCCAGAACCACCAGATCCAATCTAGAAACCATCACGGAGGGGTTCATCATCCTCATTGGTGCCTCTCCGATGATGCGTGCGTAGTTCATTATAGACCTGCGGGTCCGTTGTTAGTAGCTAGATTTCTTCCTCTCTCTCTTTTGATTCTCAATACAATGGTCTCTTGGAGATCTATTTGATGTAACTCTTTTTTTGCGGTGTCTTTGTTGGGATCCGATGAACTTTGAGTTTATAATCAAATCTATGTTTTTATCCATGAAAGTTATTTGAGTTTATCCATGAACTTTGAATCTTTGGTTTAGTTAGGCCAACTAGATCAATTTTTCTTGCCATGGGAAGAGGTGCTTTGTGATGGGTTCGATCTTATGGTGCTTGATCCCAGTGACAGAAGGGGAAACAACACGTATGTATCATTGCCATTAAGGATAACAAGATGGGGTCAATTTCTACATAAATAGATCTTGTCTACATCATGTCATCGTTCTTATTGCATTACCCCATTTTTCCATGAACTTAATACACTAGATGCATGGTGGATAGCGGTCGATGTGTGGAGTAATAGTAGTAGATGCAGGCAGGAGTCGGTCTACTAATCTTGGACGTGATGCCTATACAATGATCATTGCCTGTATATCGTCATGAGTATTTGAAGTTCTATCAATTTCCCAACAGTAATTTGTTTACCCACCGTTGCTATTTTTCTTGAGAGAAGCCACTAGTAAAATCTACGGCCCCGGGGTCTCTTCTTTATTATATTTCCCTTCAAGATATATTTTTATTCGCTTTTATTTCCAGATCTATTAATCCAAAAATACAAAAGTACCTTGTTGCACTTTATTTTATTTCGATCTATTTATTCAATCTATTACAACTTTCTCCCGTCCACGTGCCAATTTCTGGCGACATTATCCGAAAAGGATTGACAACCCCTTTAACACGTCGGGTTGCAAATATTTGTTCTTTGTGTGCAGGAGTTGTTTACGTGGTGTTGCGTGGTTCTCCTACTGGTTCAATAACCTTGATCTCATCACTGATGGATGCATCATCCCTTCCTCTTTGGGGAAATACCGACGTAGTTCAAGCAACATCAGTTGTCCATCACACACACTTTTTTATGTGGTAAACATTTGCGCATGGTGGCCTAACACAAACATTTTTCAAGAGGAAGTCGTGTGTGATTGTAAAGAATAGAATCGACAAACTGCATAATAAAGGTTGCCATCACAAGGGGCAATACAATGTGACTTTCTTTTGCACTAAGGGATCTAGCATACAAACAAATAAGCGCATGGCAACCTCTGCTTCCCACTGCGAAGGGCCTATCTTTTACTTTTATGCAAGAGTCAAAGCTTTTCTCTCTATTCCTTTTTATTTTTCTTCTTTGGCAAGCATCATGTCATGAGGAAAGATCTAGGCACATATGTTCAGTTGAATATGGGTGGCATGAGTTATTATTGTTGACATCACCCTGGAGGTGAGTACGTTGCGAGGCGAAACTATAAGCCCCTATCTTTCTATGTGTCCGGTTGAAACGTTTTGCTAATTTGTATGCGGTGAGTGTTAGAAATCATAGAAGACTATATGATGGTCGAGTATGTGGACTCTCCTAAAGGCTCCAATACGTGACCCTTCCAGAAAAGATGATGAATTGTAGTTGAAAAGTTGACTGAGAACATAGTTAGTTAGTTACTAATAGGGTTTATGCTTTATACTTCAGTTGTGTGATGAATTCTTACTTATTCATGGGAAGTCTATAATAAAAGTTTTATGTTTAATTATGTTGCTTTTATAATAATCTACATGATGCTTCTATGCCCGTATTTTGTTTTTATCGACACCTCTCTCTCTAAGCATGTGGACATCTTTTTCGATTTTGGTTTTTGATTTCGGTTTTCGCTTGAGGACAAGCGAGATCTAAGCTTGGGGGAGTTGGTACGTCCATTTTGCATCATGTTTTCCTACTTTTATTTATGATGTTTTTATGCATAATAATGCTTTTTGGAGTAATTGTAATGCCTTTTCTCTCATAATATGCAAGGTACACACAAAGAGGGAGAATTCCGGCAGCTGGAAATCTGGACCTGGAAAAGCTACGTCAGGCCACCTATTCTGCACAACTCCAAACAAGCTGAAATTTCACGGAGATTTTTTATGAAATATTTGAGGAATATTGGAGCCAATAACTACAAGAGGGGGGCCACCGGGTGGGCACAACCCACCTGGGCGCGCCTAGGAGCCCAGGCGCGCCCTGGTGGGTTGTGCTCACCCAGGCCCACCTCCGATGCCCATCTTCCGCTATATAAGTCATTTTTACCTAGAAAAATGAAGAGAAGACTTTCGGGATGGAGCACTGCCGTTTCGAGGCGGAACTTGGGTAGGAGCACTTTTGCCCTCCGGCGGAGCGATTCCATCGGGGAACTCCCTCCCTCCCCCCGGAGGGGGAAATCATCGTCATCATCATCACCAACAACTCTCCCATCTTCGGGAGGGCAATCTCCATCAACATCTTCAACAACACCATCTCCTCTAAAACCCTAGTTCATCTCTTGTGTTCAATCTTTGTACCAGAACTATAGATTGGTGCTTGTGGGTGACTAGTAGTGTTGATTACATCTTTTAGTTGATTACTACATGGTTTATATGGTGGAAGATTATATGTTCAGATCCATTATGATATTTAATACCCCTCTGATCTTGAGCATGATTATCATTTGTGAGTAGTTACTTTTGTTCTTGAGGTCACGGGAGAAATCATGTTGCAAGTAATCATGTGAACTTGATATGTGTTCGATATTTTGATAGTATGTATGTTGTGATTCCCTTAGTGGTGTCATGTGAACGTCGACTACTTGACACTTCACCATATTTGGGCCTAAGGGAATGCATTGTGTTGTAGTTTAGATGATGGGTTGCGAGAGTGACAGAAGCTTAAACCCTAGTTTATGCGCTATTCCGTAAGGGACCGATTGGACCCAAAAGTTTAATGCTATGGTTTGAATTTATTCTTAATAATTTTCTCATAGTTGTGGATGCTTGCGAGGGGGTTAATCATAAGTAGGAGGTTTGTTCAAGTAAGAACAACACCTAAGCACCAGTCCACCCACATATCAAATTATCAAAGTAGCGAACACAAATCGAACCAACATGATGAAAGTGACTAGATGAAATTCTTGTGTACCCTCAAGAACTCTTTGCTTACTATAAGAGACCATTTTGGAATGTCCTTTGCCTCGAAAGTATTGGGCTACCTTGCTGCACTTTTGTTACTACTATCATTATTTGCTTGTTACAAATTATCTTGCTATCATACTCTGTTACTCACAATTTCAGCACTTGCAGACATTACCTTGCTGAAAACCACTTGTCATTTCCTTGAGCTCCTCGTTGGGTTTGACACTCTTACTTATCGAAAAGAGCTACAATTGATCCCCTATACTTGCCGGGGAGTGAAGCGCCTTTGGTAAGGAAACATTTATATAGTGTGCTGAAATTTATTGTCACTTGTTACTATGGAGAACAATCCTTTGAGGGGTTTGTTCAGGGTATCTTCACCTCGACCGGAACCACAATTATCTACCCCTCAACCTACTGCACCTACTGAAAATGTTGAATACGAAATTCCTTCGGGTCTGATAGAAGAACTGCTAGCTAATCCTTGTGGATTGTTTAAGCTTGCAGGTTTACCCGGAGATGAAGTTATGAAGAAGGTTTTCCCTTTATCTTTGAAGGGAAAAGCATTGGCATGGTATAGGCTATGCGATGATATTGAAGCTTGGAATTGGAATCTATTGAAATTGGAGTTTCACCAAAAAATTATCCTATGCATTTAGTTCATCGTGATTGGAATTACATATATATATTTTGGCCTCATGATGGAGAAAGTATCGCTCTAGCTTCGGGGAGGCTTAATTCAATGTTATATTCATGCCCCAATCATGAGCTCTCAAGAGAAATTATTATTTAGAGTTCTTAGGCTCGGCTTTCTCGTGATGATCAATCCATGCTTGATACTCCTTGTACTGGTTCTTTTTTGAAGAAGTCTATTGAATTCTGGTGGGATCTTTTGGAAAGAATTAAATGCAACTCTGAAGATTGGGAACTCATTGAACGTAAAGAGTCAGGTATTAAGCTTAAGTATGATTGTGTTAAATCTTTTATGAATACCGATGCTTTTCAAAAGTTTACCACTAGATATGGACTTGACTCTGAGATAGTAGCCTCCTTTTTTGAATCATTTGCTACTCATGTTGATCTCCCTAAAGAGAAGTGGTTTAAATATCACCCACCTGTTAAATAAGAAATTAAAGAACCGATTCTAGCTAAAGAAGAAACTATACTTTATAATGTTGATCCGGTTGTTCCTACTGCTTATATTGAGAAACCACCTTTCCTTGTTAGGATAAAGGAACATGCTAAGCTTTCAACTGTGGTCAACAAAAATTATATTAGAACACCCAAACCTGATGAACAAATTAAAGTAGAACCTACTATTGCTATTGTTAAAGATCTCTTGGAAGAAGATGTAGATGGGCATGTTATTTAATTCTGTGAAGAAGCTGCTAGAATTGCCAAACCCGATAAAAAAGGATAAACATAGACCTGTGTGTCGCGGGATCCGCGGCCACCTATGGGACCGAGCGGCCCCTTGCTGGTTCAGGGGGGACGTCGCGTTAAACAAAGAGCAGAACAGCGCAAGGCAGCACGGTAGAGAGCACACGAGCAATTTACCAAGGTTAGGGCCGCCGCGAGGCATAAGACCCTACTCCTGATTTAGTGGATTGATGGTGGAAATGAGTGTGGTGGTGTGTGGTACACTAGCCTGACAAGGCCTGCCTTCAGGGCTACAGTGACCACAAGCGTATGGTGGCTTGGATTTGTCAAGTTTCCAACCCTCTAACCCCCTCCTATGAATGCTATGGGCCTCCTTTTATAGATTAAAGGGGTCATCACAGTGGCAAAATAGTCATTAACCACTGATATGATAGCAAATAGCGCTATCATACCTAACTCTGCGGGCTGACAGGGTGAATTAAATGCACCGCTCAGTGTCACATCACTAGCTGCCCGGCAAGGCATGTCGTGCTTATCTTGCTAGCTCCGCATCTGTTCTCTTGACACGTCACTAGACGGCTGTCATCTGTGGGTTTCTTCTGTAGGAGAGGGCTACCATGTGGCAAATGCTGCCACTTAATCATCTTGCGGCTTGACACTACACTAATTGACGACATGGGTCGTACTTGCGTGGTTGGCGGGGTGGTTCAGCCCACCGCAAGCCCCGGCAGGTCTTGCCGGGGAGTCTTGGTTGCTTGCTTCTGGTGGTGGCCTGGCCCCTCGCCGGGCTCGCCTGCCCGGCGAGGGAGGCCCTTTCCTTGTAGATATCTTGTTCTCTTGGCTTGTCCTTGGTCTCTCTAGGTTGTATGTTTGGTTCTTCAAATCTCTTGGGCCTTCAATCTCTGGCCTGAGCTGGTGCTTCAATCTTGATCTTGTGCATGTGTACAGTTGGGCAACATACCCGGGGTCTATTGCACCAAGCCCTCGGGCCTGCCCCGACCGCGCTGCGGAGTGTCGGTGGGGTAGGGCCTAATAAGTGCACAGGCAAGGCTGCTGAAGGGGTTGGCCCCTCGATGTTTTCTGTTGCTGCTGCAGTAGTCTTTATTCTGGGGCGGTTTCCAATTTCTCCATGTGTGGTGTGCAGCGTCGTGCAAGGACTTGGATCGTGGCCTATGGATTTTCCTTGCCCCATGATCACGGGGCAAAAATTGCCATCCCACTCGCCCCCCTGTCCTGCATGTACCTTGCCACTTGTTCCGCATGCATTGGGCGTGCTAGGTGGTGGATGTGAAGGGAACGGGGAGGAGTGTTGTGGTTGAAAACCGAGCGTCGATGGTTGGAGCAGAGGGGTGGCCTCGACCCTCTGAATCGTAGTGGGTGCAGAGGAGTCGCATTGGAGGAGAGGGGCGGCCGTTTCCCGTAGGAGGGGCCAACCCCCTGCACCGTTTCCCTATAAAAGGGGTCGGGGCAGTGTTCTTCTGCACACACTCCTCCTTCTCCTTTGCGATCATTTTCTTCTAGCCATGGCGCGAGGGCGAGGGCATGGTGGAACTTCAGTGCTGGCGACGAGGGCTTGTTCTAGACAACACGCTCCTCCTCCTCCGGACCCTGAGGCAGCGGAGTCATCCGCATGGAGAGGAGGAAGAGGGCGTGGTCACGGCGCTCGAGGAGGAGGAGGACGGGGTGGCGCCGTGGCAACGCCTCCGCCGGCAGCCCCGCCCCGATGGAAGGCCATGTCGGGGACCAACCTCGAGAGTTCATCATCAGGCTGTATAAGCCAATGCGTAGCCGACTTCTTCTCCCAACCTTATTCGCATGGGAGATGGAGCTCGAGCAACCGCGCGACCTGAGGTTACACATGAGGGGCTGTGGGGATGGAAGCACGAGGGTTGATGTCGACTTCCCCGCCCCTCATGTAATGTACCTCCACCGCAGCTGGAAGACCTTCGCCCGTGCCCATAGCTTCTCGAAGGGGCACATTCTCCATCTTAAATTAATGGATAGTGCCCTGCTCTCTGTCAAGATATTTGGGCGCTCGGGAGGTCGTTTAGGGTGCTACATGGAGAGCTCGACCAACGACGAAAGCTCCTCCTCGAGCGAAAGCGAAGAGGAGGACAGTGACGGCGATAACGATGGCATCGGGCGGAGGGGCGACGACTCTGACTCCGGCTAATTGTTGCCCGCACCATCTTCATCAGGCGGCAGCACCATCATCTACATCTCCTCCCTGGTAACAAGATTTGCTAGGGAGTTGAGTGCAGAGGTGCGGATGGTGCTGTCGGGCTCCTCCAACAGTCTTCCAGCTGGACCCCGGCAGGCTTCCGCTCGGGTTGAAGCTCCGTTAGCCCTTCCGAGTCCTGCTGGCCCTAGTGACGGTGGTTTACGGGGTCGTCTTCCGCCATGCTCTCCATCAAGGCGTTCCCTCGCGCTCCCCCTCCCCTCGGGCTACCTCTCCTGGAGCCCGATGAGAGCGGGCCGGACCTCCGCCTTGACGCTCCTTTTGCCCTCCCCAACTTTGACGGCTGCACCTAGGAGGAGAGGGACAAGAAAGGGAATTACAGAGCACTTATCTTTTTTCAATCTTAAATCTGTCGGCAATTGGCAAATTTTAATTCAAATAATGTAATCTCTCGAGTCCATCTTTGTATTTTGTAATGCTTGTACTTGTAACTGCATATAAATGAAAAAGATGAATCTCGCCGGGAACTCGTCCATGTGTATGTCCAAGCAGAGGCAAAGTGCCTCTTTAATATAACAAACGAGTTTTCTCCAGCAAGATATCTTGCTCGCACCCTCTTTTGTCTACCGGAAGACTCTGTCTTCCGGGGAACTGACAGAGGGGCTAGCCCCTAGCCACTCCCTTTTCCCAAAGGCCACTGCGACCACCCTGACCAAAGCAGTCTTCGAGTCATGGGCTAAGTTTCAAAGAGAGAGGCGAGGATTTCTCATGCAAAGTTGTAGCTTTACAGAATACTGATGGACAAGAGGTGAACTCATCTGTTTGGCTTGCCGGGGATCACCGTGCATTGCAATCTTATCGTCCTTTGTCGAAGCCAAGTTCACGGTAAGAATCTGCAACTCCATGTAGATGAGAATGAATGCAGGATGCAATCCTATATATATGCATATGCAAATTCTCATGAAATGCTTATGCAATGATCTGGGTGTGCTTGTGCATGCATGCAATCTTAGTTGGGCCCCCCTATAGCGCTTCTTTATCTTCTCTTGCACGGGGTCATCGCCCCGGCTTGTACAAGGGATTACATGCAACTTCGGCAAGGCCATGTACAACGGGTGGCTGCCGAGAAAGGCCCGACAGCCTCTGCGCCTTATGGGTAGAACTTATGGAGATGCTCCATGTTGCATGAGTTTTGCAACGATGAGCCATCTCCGGTCTCCAGACGGACTGCGCCAGGTCTAGTGACTCATACTACCCGGTAAGGGCCTTCCCACTTTGGTGAAAACTTGTGTGTACCCTTGGCGGACTGAACGCGCCTAAGGACAAGGTCACCTTCCTCAAAACACCGGGCACGAAACCTGTGGCTGTGATAGCGACGTAGGGCTTGCTGAGAGCGTACAACATGCGTAGCGGCCCGGAGACGGTTCTCCTCGAGTAGCACAGCGTCGTCACGCCGGTGCTGATCTTGCTCTACTTCATCGTAGGCAAGCACTCAAGGAGACCCGTAAATGAGTTCTGTGGGGATAACTGCTTCTGCCCCGTACACCAGGGAGAAGGGAGTCTGCCCGGTAACTCGATTAGGTGTCGTTCTGAGGGACCAGAGAACTACCGGCAGCTCCTCGATCAACCGATTTTTGTGCTTCTATAACGTATCAAAAGTTCTTATCTTGAGTCCACGAAGCACTTCAGCGTTCGGCCTCTTAGCTTGCCCATTGCTCCGGGGGTGTGCCATGAAGGCAAATGAGATTTTTCATCCGAGGGTTTGAACATATTGCATGAAGGCGTGGCTCGTGAATTTGGTGCCGTTGCTCGTAATGATCATTGCCGGAACTATGAAGCGACACACCAATTCTTTCAAGAACTTGATAGCTGACTGGGCAGTCACCTGCCTCACGACAGTCACTTCCGGCCACTTTGTAAACTTGTCGATGGCGACGAACAAGAATTCAAAGCCCGTGATTGCTCAGGGGAAGGGGCCGAAGATATCGAGCCCCCAGACCGAAAATGGCCAGGACAGAGGGATTGTCTGAAGAGCTTGGGCATGTTGGGGAACGTTGCAGAAAATTAAAATTTTTCCTACGGTTTCACCAAGATCCATCTATGAGTTCATCTAAGCAACGAGTCAAGGGAGTGAGTTTGCATCTACATACCACTTGTAGATCGCGTGCGGAAGCGTTCAAGGGGATGGTGATGATGGAGTCGTACTCGTCGTGATTCGGATCACCGATGACCAAGTGCTGAACGGACAGCACCTCCGCGTTCAACACACGTACGGGACGGACGACTTCTCCATCGTCTTGATCCAGCAAGGAGAAAGGAGAGGTTGAGGAAGGCAGCTCCAACGGCAGCACGACGGCGTGGTGTAGTTGGTGCAGAAGTACTCCGACAGGGCTTCGCCAAGCACGTACGGAGGAGGAGAGGTGTTGGGGAGGGGAGGGGCTGCGCCTTGAGTTGTGTGTGTAGCAGCCCTCCCCTCACCCCTCTATATATAGGAGGAGAGGGGCAAGGGGGCCGGCCCTCTAGGGGAAACCCTAGAGGGGGGCGGCGGCCAAAGGGAGAGGGAAAAGGGGTGGCTTGCCCCCCAAGCTAGGGGGGCGCCCCCTTTAGGGTTTCCCCTCCCCTTGCCCTAGCCGCATGAGCCTAGGTGGGGAGGCGCGCCCAGCCCACTAGGGGCTGGCTCCCTCTCCCACACAGCTCATGTGGCCCCCCCGGGAGGGGTGGCCCCACCTGGTGGACCCCCGGAACCCTTCCGGTGGCCCCGGTACAATACCGGTATGCCACCGAAACTTTCCGGTGTCCGTTTAACCACTTTCCTTATATAAATCTTTACCTCCGGACCATTCCGGAACTCCTCGTGACGTTCGGGATCTCATCCGGGACTCCGAACAACATTCGGTAATCACATACTTGTCTTCCTGATAACCCTAGCGTCACCGAACCTTAAGTGTGTAGACCCTACGGGTTCGGGAGACATGCAGACATGACTGAGACGACCTCAGGTCAATAACCAACAGCGGGATCTGGATACCCATGTTGGCTCCCACATGCTCCTCGATGTTGTCATCGGATGAACCACGATGTCGAGGATTCGATCAAACCCCGTATGCAATTCTGTTTGTCAATCGGTACGTTACATGCCCGAGACTCGATCGTCGGTATCCCAATACCTCGTTCAGTCTCGTTACCGGCAAGTCACTTTACTCGTACCGTAATGCATGATCCCGTGATCAAACACTTGGTTACTTTGAGCTCATTGTGATGATGCATTACCGAGTGGGCCCAGTGATACCTCTCCGTCATACGGAGTGACAAATCCCAGTCTCGATCCGTGTCAACCCAACAGACACTTTCGGAGATACCTATAATGCACCTTTATAGTCACCTAGTTACGTTGTGACATTTGGTACACCCAAAGCACTCCTACGGTATCCGGGAGTTACACGATCTCATGGTCTAAGGAAGAGATACTTGACATTGGAAAAGCTCTAGCAAACGAACTAACCGACCTTTGTGCTATGCTTAGGATTGGGTCTTGTCCATCACATCATTCTCCTAATGATGTGATCCCATTATCAACGACATCCAATGTCCATAGCCAGGAAACCATGACTATCTGTTGATCACAACGAGCTAGTCAACTAGAGGCTCACTAGGGACATATTGTGGTCTATGTATTCACACGTGTATTACGATTTCTGGATAATACAGTTATAGCATGAATAAAAGACTATTATCATGAACAAAGAAATATAATAATAACACTTTTATTATTGCCTCCAGGGCATATTTCCAACAGTCTCCCACTTGCACTAGAGTCAATAATCTAGTTACATTGTGATGAATCGAACACCCATAGAGTTCTGGTGTTGATCATGTTTTGCTCGCGAGAGAGGTTTAGTCAGCGGATCTGCGACATTCAGATTCGTATGTACTTTGCAAATTTCTATGTCTCCATCTTGAACATTTTCACGGATGGAGTTGAAACGACGCTTGATGTGCCTGGTCTTCTTGTGAAATCTGGGCTCCTTCGCAAGGGCAATAGCTCCAGTATTGTCACAGAAAAGTTTGATCGGCCCCGATGCATTGGGTATGACTCCTAGGTCGGTGATGAACTCCTTCACCCAAATAGCTTCAGGCGCTGCCTCCGAGGCTGCCATGTACTCCGCTTCACATGTAGATCCCGCCACGACGCTCTGCTTGCAGCTGCACCAGCTTACTGCTCCACCATTCAACATATACACGTATCCGGTTTGTGACTTAGAGTCATCCAGATCTGTATCGAAGCTAGCGTCGACGTAACCCTTTACGACGAGCTCTTCGTCACCTCCATAAACGAGAAACATGTCCTTTGTCCTTTTCAAGTACTTCAGGATATTCTTGACCACTGTCCAGTGTTCCTTGCCGGGATTACTTTGGTACCTTCCTACCAAACTTACGGCAAGGTTTACATCAGGTCTGGTACACAGCATGGCATACATAATAGATCCTATGGCTGAAGCATAGGGGATGACACTCATCTCTTCTTTATCTTTTGCCATGGTCAGGCATTGAGCCGAGCTCAATCTCACACCTTGCAATATAGGCAAGAACCCCTTCTTGGACTGATCCATTTTAAACTTCTTCAAAATTTTATCAAGGTATGTGCTTTGTGAAAGACCTATGAGGCGTCTCGATCTATTTCTATAGATCTTGATGCCTAATATATAAGCAGCTTCTCCAAGGTCCTTCATTGAAAAACACTTATTCAAGTAGGCCTTAATGCTGTCCAAGAATTCTATATCATTTCCCATCAAAAGTATGTCATCTACATATAATATGAGAAATGCTACAGAGCTCCCACTCACTTTCTTGTAAACGCAGGCTTCTCCATAAGTCTGCATAAACCCAAACGCTTTGATCAGTTCCAACTCCGAGATGCTTGCACCAGCCCATAAATGGATCGCTGGAGCTTGCATACTTTGTTAGCGTTCTTAGGATCGACGAAACCTTCTGGCTGCATCATATACAGCTCTTCCTTAAGATAACCGTTAAGGAATGTCGTTTTGACGTCCATCTGCCATATCTCATAATCATAGTATGCGGCAATTGCTAACATGATTCGGACGGACTTAAGCTTCGCTACGGGAGAGAAAGTCTCATCGTAGTCAATCCCTTGAACTTGCCGATAACCCTTAGCGACAAGTCGAGCTTTATAGAGTGTGACATTACCATCCGCGTCCGTCTTCTTCTTAAAGATCCATTTGTTTTCTATCGCTCGCCGATCATCGGGCAAGTCAGTCAAAGTCCATACTTTGTTTTCATACATGGATTCTATCTCGGATTTCATGGCTTCTAGCCATTTGTTGGAATCTGGGCCCGCCATCGCTTCTTCATAGTTCGAAGGTTCACCGTTGTCTAACAACATGATTTCCAGGACAGGGTTGTTGTACCACTCTGGTGCGGAACGTGTCCTTGTGGACCTACGAAGTTCAGTAGCAACTTGATCCGAAGTACGTTGATCATCATCATTATTTTCCTCTTCAGTTGGTGTAGGCATCACAGGAACATTTTCTTGAGCTGCACTACTTTCCCGTTCAAGAGGTAGTACTTCATTGAGTTCTACTTTCCTCCCACTTACTTCTTTCGAGAGAAACTCTTTTTCCAGAAAGGATCCTTTCTTGGCAACAAAGATCTTGCCCTCGGATCTTAAGTAGAAGGTATACCCAATGGTTTCTTTAGGGTATCCTATGAAGACGCATTTTTCCGACTTGGGTTCGAGCTTTTCAGGTTGAAGTTTCTTGACATAAGCATCGCATCCCCAAACTTTTAGAAACGACAGCTTAGGTTTCTTCCCAAACCACAATTCATACGGTGTCGTCTCAACGGATTTAGACGGTGCCCTATTTAAAGTGAATGTAGCTGTCTCTAGAGCGTATCCCCAAAATGATAGCGGTAAATCAGTAAGAGACATCATAGACCGCACCATATCCAATAGAGTGCGATTATGACGTTCGGACACACCGTTACGCTGAGGTGTTCCAGGCGGCGTGAGTTGTGAAACGATTCCACATTTCCTTAAGTGTGTACCAAATTCGTGACTTAAGTATTCTCCTCCACGATCTGATCGTAAGAATTTTATCTTTCGGTCACGTTGATTCTCTACTTCATTCTGAAATTCCTTGAACTTTTCAAAGGTCTCAGACTTGTGTTTCATCAAGTAGACATACCCATATCTACTCAAGTCATCTGTGAGAGTGAGAACATAACGATATCCTCTGCGAGCCTCAACACTCATTGGACCGCACACATCGGTATGTATGATTTCCAACAAGTTGGTTGCTCGCTCCATTGTTCCGGAGAACGGAGTCTTGGTCATCTTGCCCATGAGGCATGGTTCGCATGTGTCAAATGATTCATAATTGAGAGACTCCAAAAGTACATCATCATGGAGTTTCTTCATGCGCTAGACACCAATGTGACCAAGGCGGCAGTGCCACAAGTATGTGGGACTATCGTTATCAACTTTACATCTTTTGGTATTCACGCTATGAATATGTGTAACACTACGTTCGAGATTCATTAAGAATAAACCATTGACCATCGGAGCATGACCATAGAACATATCTCTCATATAAATAGAACAACCATTATTCTCGGACTTAAATGAGTAGCCATCTCGTATTAAACGAGATCCAGATACAATGTTCATGCTCAAACTTGGCACCAAATAACAATTATTAAGGTTCAAAACTAATCCCGTAGGTAAATGTAGAGGTAGCGTGCCGACGGTGATCACATCGACTCTGGAACCATTCCCGATGCGCATCGTCACCTCGTCCTTCGCCAGTCTCCGCTTATTCCGCAGCTCCTGCTGTGAGTTACAAATATGAGCAACGGCACCGGTATCAAATACCCAGGAGTTACTACGAGTACTGGTAAGGTACACATCAATTACATGTATATCGAATATACCTTTAGTGTTGCCAGCCTTCTTATCCGCTAAGTATTTGGGGCAGTTCCGCTTCCAGTGACCCTTCCCCTTGCAATAAAAGCACTCAGTCTCAGGCTTGGGTCCATTCTTTGACTTCTTCCCGGAAACTGGCTTACCGGGCGCGGCAACCTCTTTGCCGTCCTTCTTGAAGTTCTTCTTACCCTTGCCCTTCTTGAACTTAGTGGCCTTATTGACCATCAACACTTGATGTTCTTTCTTGATTTCAACCTCTGCTGACTTTAGCATAGAAAATACTTCAGGAATGGTCTTTACCATCCCCTGCATATTGTAGTTCATTACAAAGCTCTTGTAGCTTGGTGGGAGCGACTGAAGGATTCTGTCAATGACTGCCTCATCAGGGAGGTTAATATTCAGCTGGGTCATACGGTTGTGCAACCCAGACATCTTGAGTATGTTCTCACTGACAGAACTATTTTCCTCCATCTTACAACTATAGAACTTGTCGGAGATGTCATATCTCTCGACCCGGGCGTGAGCTTGGAAAACTAGTTTCAGCTCCTCGAACATCTCATATGCTCCGTGATGCTCAAAACGCTTTTGGAGCCCCGGTTCTAAGCTGTAAAGCATGCCGCACTAAACGAGGGAGTAATCATCAGCACGAGACTGCCAAGCATTCATAATGTCTTGGTTCTCTGGGACGGGAGCGTCACCTAGTGGTCCTGCTAGGACATATTGTTTCCTGGCAGCTATGAGGATGATCCTCAGGTTCCGGACCCAGTCTGTATAGTTGCTGCCATCATCTTTCAGCTTGGTTTTCTCTAGGAACGCGTTGAAGTTCATGTTGACATGAGCATTGGCCATTTGATCTACAAGACATATTTGCAAAAGGTTTTTAGACTAAGTTCATGATAATTAAGTTCATCTAATCAAATTATCGAATGAACTCCCACTCAGATTTGACATCCCTCTAGTCATCTAAGTGTTACACGATCCGAGTCGACTAGGCTGTGTCCGATCATCACGTGAGACGGACTAGTCATCGTCGGTGAACATTCTCATGTTGATCGTATCTTCCATACGACTCGTGTTCGACCTTTCGGTCTCCGTGTTCCGAGGCCATGTCTGTACATGCTAGGCTTGTCAAGTTAACCCTAAGTGTTTTGCATGTGTAAAACTGTCTTACACCCGTTGTATGTGAACGTAAGGATCTATCACACCCGATCATCATGTGGTGCTTCGAAACGACGAACTTTAGCAACGGTGCACAGTTAGGGGAGAACACTTCTTGAAATTGTTGTAAGGGATCATCTTATTTACTACCGTCGTTCTAAGTAAACAAGATGCATAAAACATAATAAACATCACATGCAAATATATAAAGTAGTGACATGATATGGCCAATATCATATAGCTCCTTTGATCTTCATCTTCGGGGCTCCATGATCATCTTGTCACCGGCATGACACCATGATCTCCATCATCGTGTCTTCATGAAGTTGTCACGCCAACGACTACTTCTACTTCTATGACTAACGCGTTTAGCAATAAAGTAAAGTAGTTTACATGGCGTTCTTCAATGACACGCAGGTCATACAAAAATAAAGACAACTCCTATGGCTCCTGCCGGTTGTCATACTCATCGACATGCAAGTCGTGATTCCTATTACAAGAACATGATCTCATACATCACAATATATCATTCATCATTCATCACAACTTCTGGCCATATCACATCACATGACAATTGCTGCAAAAACAAGTTAGACGTCCTCTAATTGTTGTTGCATCTTTTACGTGGCTGCAATTGGGTTCTAGCAAGAACGTTTTCTTACCTACGAATAACCACAACGTGATCTTGTCAACTTATATTTACCCTTAATAAGGACCCTTTTCATCGAATCCACTTCAACTAAAGTGGGAGAGAAAGACACCCGCCAGCCACCTTATGCAACTAGTGCATGTTAGTCGGTGGAACCGGTCTCACGTAAGCGTACGTGTAAGGTTGGTCCGGGCCGCTTCATCACACAATACCGCTGAAGCAAGATAAGACTAGTGGTGGCAAGCAAGTTGACAAGATCTACGCCCACAACAAAATTGTGTTCTACTCGTGCAAAGAGAACTACGCAT
Organism: Triticum aestivum; assembly: GCF_018294505.1. Classification (NCBI taxonomy): domain Eukaryota; kingdom Viridiplantae; phylum Streptophyta; class Magnoliopsida; order Poales; family Poaceae; genus Triticum; species Triticum aestivum. The sequence goes on along the minus strand of NC_057813.1, from coordinate 462,727,311 downwards.
AAACCTAGCTCATGATGCCACTGTTGGGGAACGTTGCAGAAAATTAAAATTTTTCCTACGGTTTCACCAAGATCCATCTATGAGTTCATCTAAGCAACGAGTCAAGGGAGTGAGTTTGCATCTACATAACACTTGTAGATCGCGTGCGGAAGCGTTCAAGGGGATGGTGATGATGGAGTCGTACTCGTCGTGATTCAGATCACCGATGACCAAGTGCTGAACGGACAGCACCTCCGCGTTCAACACACGTACGGGACGGACGACGTCTCCTCCGTCTTGATCCAGCAAGGAGGAAGGAGAGGTTGAGGAAGGCAGCTCCAACGGCAGCACGACGGCGTGGTGTAGTTGGTGCAGAAGTACTCCGACAGGGCTTCGCCAAGCATGTACGGAGGAGGAGAGGTGTTGGGGAGGGGAGGGGCTGCGCCTTGAGTTGTGTGTCTAGCAGCCCTCCCCTCACCCCTCTATATATAGGAGGAGAGGGGCATGGGGGCCGGCCCTCTAGGGGAAACCCTAGAGGGGGGCGGCGGCCAAAGGGAGAGGGAAAAGGGGTGGCTTGCCCCCCAAGCTAGGGGGGCGCCCCCTTTAGGGTTTCCCCTCCCCTTGCCCTAGCCGCATGGGCCTAGGTGGGGAGGCGCGCCCAGCCCACTAGGGGCTGGCTCCCTCTCCCACACAGCCCATGTGGCCCCCCCGGGAGGGGTGGCCCCACCCGGTGGACCCCCGGAACCCTTCCGGTGGCCCCGATACAATATCAGTATGCCACCGAAACTTTCCGGTGTCCGTTTAACCACTTTCCTTATATAAATCTTTACCTCCGGACCATTCCGGAACTCCTCGTGACGTCCGGGATCTCATCCGGGACTCCGAACAACATTCGGTAATCACATACTTGTCTTCCTGATAACCCTAGCATCACCGAACCTTAAGTGTGTAGACCCTACGGGTTCGGGAGACATGCAGACATGACCGAGACGACCTCAGGTCAATAACCAACAGCGGGATCTGGATACCCATGTTGGCTCCCACATGCTCCTCGATGTTGTCATCGGATGAACCACGATGTCGAGGATTCGATCAAACCCCGTATGCAATTCCCTTTGTCAATCGGTACGTTACATGCCCGAGACTCGATCGTCGGTATCCCAATACCTCGTTCAGTCTTGTTACCGGCAAGTCACTTTACTCGTACCGCAATGCATGATCCCGTGATCAAACACTTGGTCACTTTGAGCTCATTGTGATGATGCATTACCGAGTGGGCCCAGTGATACCTCTCCGTCATACGGAGTGACAAATCCCAGTCTCGATCCGTGTCAACCCAACAAACACTTTCGGAGATACCTGTAATGCACCTTTATAGTCACCCAGTTACGTTGTGACGTTTGGTACACCCAAAGCACTCCTACGGTATCCGGGAGTTACACGATCTCATGGTCTAAGGAAGAGATACTTGACATTGGAAAAGCTCTAGCAAACGAACTAACTGACCTTTGTGCTATGCTTAGGATTGGGTCTTGTCCATCACATCATTCTCCTAATGATGTGATCCCGTTATCAATGACATCCAATGTCCATAGCCAGGAAACCATGACTATCTGTTGATCACAACGAGCTAGTCAACTAGAGGCTCACTAGGGACATATTGTGGTCTATGTATTCACACGTGTATTACGATTTCCGGATAATACAGTTATAGCATGAATAAAAGACTATTATCATGAACAAAGAAATATAATAATAACACTTTTATTATTGCCTCTAGGGCATATTTCCAACAGGGCAGGAAGGAGTGTTCTCTTGGAATGGAAATGACATGCTTCACATGTCATGACGAGCTCAACTACATCTTGGAGGGCTGTGGGCCAATAGAATCCTCGCCGGAATGCTTTCCCAACTAATGCCCTTGATCCAATGTGTGAGCCGCACATGCCTCTGTGAATCTCAGCTAGCAGTTCCTTTCCATCCTCCCGGCAGACACACTTGAATTTCACACCGCTAGGCCTCCTTCTATACAGAGTGTCATCGACAAACTAATACATACTGGCCCTCCGGGCTACTTTCTCAGCTTCATCTGGCTCACCGGGGAGTTCTCCGGTTTGGAGGAAGTGGACGATGTGCCTTGCCTAAGTGGGAGCCTGAGGCTCGACAATGAGGACTAGCGGCACCTCCTCGGCTGTGGGAGCACCAGCCTCGTATGCAGGGTCCATAGGCCCGGATGGAGGGGGTGGTTTGGCAGGATGTGAGGAGTTGTTTCCGGCTGGGACTCTGCCGGGAGCGGGTGGCTCGATCTGGAGAGGCTTACCATAGTCCAACTTTCTCCTTTTTCTGGCCATTGTGGTTGGTGATACATAGGGTTGAGAGAGGTGGAGAACAAAAGTTCCTGGTTCCATAGGAAGCTTTTGTGCAGCACACTTTGACACGTGATCAGCTATGATGTGTTTAGCACGGGGTACATCCTCTATTTGCAACCCGTCAAAGTGCTCCTCTAACCTCCTCACTTCCTCAATGTATGCTTCCATCAATGGGCTTTGGTAATCCTTATTGACTTGTCTCACTACTAATTCTAAATATCCTCGAATGATCAACTTCTTGATTCCCAATTCCGCTGCAATCCTGAGCCTGGCAAGGAGCCCTTCATACTCAGCTGTATTGTTGGTGGCTTCTTCCCGGGAAAAGTGCATTTGGATGACGTACTTCAAGTGCTCCCCGGAGGGGGCAACAAGAAGCACGCCAGCTCCTGCACCTTGTAGCGAAATAGCACCATCAAAATACATAATCCATTCTTGGGGTGATTCCTTGTCGGGAAGAGATGTTTCTGTTGCTTCCTCATCAGGGGTTGGCGTCCATTCCACAATAAACTCTGCCAGCGCCCTGCTCTGAATGGTTGAAGTGCTCTCAAACTTCAAACCAAAGCTGGATAACTCCAAAGCCCACTCCGCTATTCTGCCAGTAGCCTCAAGGTTTCGGAGTATCCTTTGCAACGGAAAACGAGTAGCAACCATGATCTCATGGGCTTGGAAGTAGTGGTGCAGTTTCCTTAAGGCCATGATGAGGCCAAAGATCAACTTCTGCATGCTAGAGTACCTTGACCTAGCTCCTTACAAGGAGCTGACGAAGTAAACTGGGCACTGCACCACTTTCTTCCTTGCCGCGGCCTTGGGGCTGCTCTCGTTGTCGTGCTCACCGCTGTCCTATTCCTCTGCAGACTCTGTTGTGATCTGGCCACTTTCCGTATCTTCTGCTTCCCGCTGCGCTACCAAAGTTACACTGACCACATGGTTGGTTGCCACCAAGTAGAGCAACAACGGCTCTTCGGTTTGGGTGCAACCAAGGTGGACACAGATGATAGGTAGTCCTTCAACTCTTGCAAGGCTGTATCTGCTTCCGGGGTCCACTTCATTGACCCCGCCTTCTTCAAAATTTTGAAGAACGACAGGACGCGCTCGGCAGATTTGGAGACGAATCTGCTTAGTGCGGCATCCCGTCAAGCGCCTTACATACTTAACTGCCCTTGGCGCTTGGATTTGCTCAATGGCCTTGACCTTGTCGGGGTTGGCTTCAATCCCCCGGTAGGACACGAAGAATCCAAGTAGCTGGCCGGAGGGAACATGGAATACGCATTTCTCCGGGTTAAGCTTCAAGTTGATCTTGAGCAAATTAGCAAATGTCTCCTCCAAATCCTGGATAAGGGTGGCCTTATCCTTGGTCTTGAACACTACGTCATCCATATAGGCTTCTATGTTCCTGTGTAGTTGTGGTTCAAAACCAATTTGGACTGCTCTTGCAAAAGTAGACCCGGCACTCTCCAATCCGAAAGGCATGCAGACAAAACTGTGTGTACCACATGGAGTGATGAATGATGTTTTCTCCTCATCTTCCTTGGACATGAAGATCTAGTGATATCCGGGGTAAGCATCCAAAAAGGAGAGAAGATCACAACCTGAAGTGGAATCCACAATTTGATCGATGCGCGGCAAGGGGAATGGGTCCTTCGGGTAAGCCTTAGTGAGATCTGTGAAATCAATGCAAATCCTCCATTTCCCATTCGCCTTCCGAACTACCATTGGGTTTGCCAACCATGTAGGGTGCAGTACTCCTCTGACCAATCCAGCTGCCTTTAACTTCTTGATCTCCTCGGCAATGAATTGTTGCCGCTCCAAGGCTTGCTTCCAAACTTTCTGCTGGACAGGTCGGGCATGTGGGCAAATAGGAAGGTGGTGCTCGATTACCTCCCTGGGAACACCACGGATATCATATGGTTGCCAGGCAAACACATCGATATTCGCCCACGGGAAGGCAACGAGCGTGCTTTCCTATTTGTCGTCAAGGGTGGCACTGATGGTGAAAGTACCATCAACACCAACCAGCCCTGCAGGGACCTTCTTCACTTGTGGAGCTGCAACCTTGGATGTCTTGCCGTTGGAACACTCCGGTACGTCGTCAATGGCTGTTGTGCACTCGGAGGGGGCACACATTCCGGACTCCTTGCCGGAGGTCCTACAATCCCTCTTCTTTCCTTTGCTTTCCTTGGCGGGGACCGTTGCTGCCGCAGCCTCTGCTACGACGGCATCCCGATACATCCTGTCTACAGGATAATCACATCCTTCTCATCTGATAGGATGGCAATGACTCCCAGTGGCCCAGGCATCTTCAAAGTGTTGTATGCATAGTGGGATGCTGCCATGAACTTGTCCAAGGCTGGTCGTCCCAGAATCTCATTATACGGCAGGGGGAGCTCAACCACATCAAACACAATCCTCCTCGGTCCTATAGTTCAGCTCTTCCCTGAACGTCAGCGGCAATGTAATCTTTCCCTTGGGACGGCTCCTGCCGGGATTGAGTCCTTGAAACATGCCAGTAACCTCCAGCTCTTCCTTTCCTATCTGAAGCTTGTTGATAATTGTTGGGGAAATCAGATTCAACCTAGCCTCACCATCCACTAACATCTTTGTGACCTTGAGGTTGTGAATCTTTGTGACCTTCTTTTTCCTGGAGAAGCTATAGGTCACTAGGCCTGCCGGGCTCCTGGTGGCCACTGGTGAAGGCACCGATGAACTCATGGCACAGGCCTGCCCATGACGAAATGGAGTTCTCCAACAGGTGCATGAGCCAATATCTCACGTTGGACTTGAGAGCCAACGGGAAGTAGTTGGCGAACACATTCTCGTCTCTTCCCCCGGCAGCCTAAACAGGATGGTGTAGATGCTCAGGAACTCTGCCGGGTTCAGTCTCCCATCATACTTCTCGGGTATCTCCGGCTTGAATGTGCGAACAAACGGCCAACAGACTTGCCGCAACTCGCGTGTAAAGGAAGGGCAGCAGACCTCGAAAGGTAGGCACCTGCCAACACTGAATGCAGGCTCATCGATGTTGGGGCCGTTGCACCCATCGGTCTGGCGGGCGTCGTCAAGAAGCCGTCCCATGACTACGCGCACGTCTCCCCGCCGCCTATCCTCCGGGGTTCACCGCTGGCCTGGACGTGCTCGAGGGTCGAAAGAGGCCTTCGAGACGTCATCGAGATCTTGATCTTGCTGCGCCCGCATTTGCTATCATGATGGGGACTGCATGGTGGGGACAGCCCCCTCCATTCGGCCAGTAGTACGGGCGGTCACCGTTGCTTGGGGAGGTTGTGGCGGGACAGCGTGTCGTGAGCCCACAGCCTCAGCAAAACCGAGCAGGCTCTGGATGGTGGCACGCCACTCATCCATCTACTTGCCTGCTGGCGGGAACCTTAGCAGCAGCTGGGCCCGCGCCATAGCCTCCATGGTTGTGCTTGGCATAGAAGTTAACGATCTCGACCGCACCGTCACCTGGCTCTTGATGGTGCCCGCGGCGGCAGCGGTGGTGGTGCGCCTGCGTTGCGGTGGGGCGGCCACCTGGGTAGCGGGGTCATGCGGCGATGGCGCTCGAGGGTCTGCGGCCCCGCCGGGCGTACTGGTTGGGCCGGCTCGCCCGGGAGGAGACACATGTGCCGTGACCGCCCCCGTGGCAGGGACAGCCGGAGGGCGGTGAATCACCCCGGACCGAGTGTTGTTGCTATGGTTGCGCCCGTCGGTGGGAGGAGGGGGTGCAACTGGTGTCACCCTCCCGTCTGCACCTTGCGGAGCTTGACCGTCGAAACCCTGCGGAAGCTATTCTCCCCCGATGCCTTCAGCCCCCGTATCAGCCATAGGGGGAGCGGTGATGGCGCCACCTGCTCCTGCCACACCCCTAGTAGCGCCCACATCCTCACTTGTCCCCGCGACCCCCATGGCATCTGAGGCCGCGAGCGGCGGAGCCTTCGAGATGGATGGCTGGGCCAAAGGGTCGGACTTCTTCTTGGGCGCCATGGCCGATGGCATCGTCGAAGATGAAGATGGCGATGAAGATGACGTGCTGCGCACGCTTTCAGGTTCGCACAAGCGATCCCCCTACCTGGCACGCCAAAGATGTCGTGGGATATCCGTGGCCACCTATGGGACTGGGCGGCCCCTTGCTGGTTCGGCGGGGGACATAGCTTTGCACAAAGAGCAGAACAACGCATGACAACAGGGCAGAGAGCACATGAGCAATTTACCCAGGTTCAGGATGCCGCGAGGCGTAAGACCCTACTCCTGCTTTAGTGGATTGATGGTGGAAATGAGCGTGGTGGTGCATGGTACACTAGCCCAGCAAGGCCTGCCTTCAGGGCTACAGTGGGTCGTAGATGCGTGGTTGGCTGGGTGGTTCAGCCCACCACAAGCCCCGGCGGGTCCTGCCGGGGAGTCTTGGTTGCTTGCTTCTGGTGGTAGCCTGGCCCCTCGCCGGGCTCGCCTGCCCGGCGAGGGAGGCCCTTTCCTTGTAGATATCTTGTTCTCTTGCCTTGTCCTTGGTCTCTTTTGGTTATATGTTTGGTTCTTCAAATCTCTTGGGCCTTCAATCTCTGGCTTGAGCTGGTTCTTCAATCTTGATCTTGTGCCTTGCATAGTTGGGCAACATACCCGGGGTCTGTTGCACCGACACTATGGTTGGCATGCCCTTTGTCTGAGTTAAAACAGGGAATCACTATTATCATGGTTTATGTGACATAGGTGCTAGCGTGAGTGCTATTCCCTACTCCTTATACCAAGAAATTATGAATGACATAGCACCCATAGAGATAGAAGACATAGATGTTACTATTAAACTTGCGAATGGAAGCACTATTTCACCTATTGGGATTGTTAGAGATGTTGAAGTCTTGTGTGGGAAAATAAAATACCCTACTGATTTTTTTGTTCTTGGTTCCCCACAAGATGACTTTTGTCCCATTACTTTTGGTAGACCTTTCTTCAACACCATTAATGCTAAGATAGATTGTGAGAAACAAACTGTCGATGTTAGTTTTGGTGATGAGTCTCATGAGTTTAATTTTTCCAAGTTCTGTAGAAAGCCTCATGAAAAAGAATTGCCTAATAAGGATGAAATAATTGGTCTTGCTTCTATTGTTGTGCCTCCTACTGATCCACTAGAACAATATTTTCTATACCATGAAAATGATTTACCTATGCATGAAAGAAATGAAATAGATAATATTTTCTTTGAACAACGTCCTCTGCTTAAACACAATTTGCCTATCGAAACTCTAGGAGGTCCTCCTCCACCTAAAGGTGATCCTGTGTTTGAATTAAAACAATTGTCAGACACTTTGAAATATGCTTATCTTGATGAAAAGAAGATATATCCTGTTATTATTAGTGCTAACCTTTCAGAACATGAAGGAGAAAGATTATTGGAAGTTCTAAGGAAGCACCGAGCTGCTATTGGGTATACTCTTCATGATTATAAGGGTATTAGTCCCACTCCATGTCAGCACAAGATTAATATGGAACCTGATGCTAAACCCATTGTTGATCATCAATGTCGCTTAAATCTAAAGATGAAAGAAGTGGTAAGAACAGAGATGGGTAAGCCATGTTCATTGTGTTCCCAAGAAAGGAGGTATTACTGTTGTTCCTAATGATAAGAAAGAACTTATTCGACAAAGAATTGTTACATGCTATAGAATGGTAATTGATTTTAGAAAATTAAACAAAGCAACTAGGAAAGATCATTACCCTATGCCTTTTAATTATCAAATGCTAGAAAGATTATTTAAGCACACACACTTTTGCTTTCTTGATGGATATTCTTGTTTTTCACAAAGACCCGTTTCTCAACCTTTGGAACTTATGCTTCTAGACGTATGCCTTTTGGTTTATGCAATGCGCCTGCTACCTTTCAAAGATGTATGACTGCTATATTCTCTGACTTTTGTGAAAAGATTGTTGAGGTTTTCATGGATGACTTCTCTGTTTATGGGAAGTCTTTTGATGATTGTTTAAGCAATCTTGATCGAGTGTTGCAGAGATGCGAGCAAACAAATCTTGTCTTGAATTGGGAGAAGTGCCACTTTATGGTTAATGAGGGTATTGTCTTGGGCCATGAAATTTCTGAAAGAGGTATTGAAGTGGACAAAGCTAAGGTTGATGCCATTGAGAAGATGCCATGTGCTAAAGATATCAAGGTATTCATAGTTTCCAAGGTCATGCTGGTTTCTATAGGAGATTTATCAAAGACTTTTCTAAAATTTCTAGGCCTCTTACAAACCTTTTGCAAAAGGAAGTTCCTTTTGTTTTTTATGATGATTGTTTTTAAGCCTCTGAAACACTTGCTACCTCTTGAGCTTGCATTGGTTTTTCCGTTGAAGAGGAAAGGGTGATGCAGCAAAGTAGAGTAAGTATTTCCCTCAACTTTTAAGAACCAAAGTATCAATCCAGTAGGAGACAACACGACAAGCCATCGAATACCTGCACAAATAAACACCAACTTGCACCCAACGCGATAAAGGGGTCGTCAATCGCTTCACAGTTATTTGCAACGAGAGATCTGATATAGATGGATAAATAGTAAAGTAGTATTTTTGGTATTTTTGGTTTATGGAACAGAAAGTAAAAGATTGCAAAGAAAGTAAATAGGAAACTAAGATTGTAGATCAGAAACTTGTATGATGGAAACTAGAAGATTATATGATGGAAAATAGACCCGGGGGCCATAGGTTTCACTAGAGGCTTCTCTCAAGATAGAAAATATTACAGTGGGTGAAAAAATTACTGCCAAGCAATTGATAGAAAAGTGCAACGTTATGACGATATCTAAGGCAATGATCATGAATATAGGCATCACGTCCGCATCAAGTAGACCGAAACGATTCTGTATCTACTACTATTACTCCACACGTCGACCGCTATCCAGCATGCATCTAGAGTATTAAGTTCATAAGAACAGAGTAATGCATTAGGCAAGATGACATGAGGTAGAGGAATTAAGTTTGTTGTAAGTCTCCTGGGTGTCTTCTGGTCCAAGAAAAATCACCGTGAAAGTTTATTTCCGTTTGGACTCCCTTTGGTATTCCTTTTTTGTGAAACTCTAAAACAAAGAAAAAAACAGAAACTGGGGTTGGGCTCTACATTAATAGGTTAGTCCCAAAAATCATATAAATAGCATCTTAATGCATATAAAACATCCAAAACAGATAATATAATAGCATGGAACAATAAAAAATTATAGATACGTTGGACACGTATCAAGCATCCCCAAGCTTAATTCATGCTCATCCTCGAGTAGGTAAATGATAAAAGCAGAACTTTTGATGTGGAATGCTACCTAACATATTTATCCATGTAATTCTCTTTATTGTGGCATGAATGTTCAGATCCGTAAGATTCAAAACAAAAGTTTAATACTGACATAAAAACAATACTTCAAGCATACTAACGAAATAATTATGTCTTCTCAAAATAACATGGCAAAGAAAGCTTATCCCTACAAAATCATATAATCTGGCTATGCTCCTTCATCACACAAAATATTCAAATCATGCACAATCCCGATGACAAGCCAAGCAATTGTTTTATACTTTTGATGTTCTCAAACCTTTTCAACTTTCATGCAATACGTGAGTGTGAGCCATGGATATAGAACTATATGTGGAATAGACGGTGGTTATGGATAAGACAAAAAGAAAGAGATAGTCTCACATCAACTAGGTGTATCAACGGGCTATGGAGATACCCATCGATAGATATCAATGTGAGTGAGTAAGGATTGCCATGCAATGGATGCACTAGAGCTATAAGTCTATGACAGCTCAAAAAGAAACTAAGTGGGTGTGCATCCAACTTGCTTGCTCATGAAGACCCAGGGCAATTTGAGGAATCCCATCGTTGGAATATACAAGCCCAGTTCTATAATGAGAAATTCCCACTAGTATATGAAAATGAAAATATAGGAGACTCTCTATCATGAAGATCATGGTGCTACTTTGAAGCACAAGTGTGGAAAATGGATAGTAACATTGTCCCTTCTCTCTTTTTCTCTCATTTTTTTGGGCCTTCTCTTTTTTTGGCCTTTCTCTCTCTTTTTATTTTATTTCCTCACATGGGACAATGCTCTAATAATGAAGATCATCACACTTCTATTTACTTACAACTCAAAAATTACAACTCGATACTAGAACAAAAATATGACTCTATGTGAATGCCTCTGGCGATGTACCGGGATGTGCAATGAATCAAGAGCGACATGTATAAAAATGATGAGCGGTGGCTTTGTCAAAAATACGATGTCAACTACATGATCATGCATAGGAATATGATAATGATGGAGCATGTCATAATAAACGGAATGGCGGAAAGTTTCATGGCAATATATCTCAGAATGGCTATGGAAATGCCATAATAGGTAGGTATGGTGGCTGTTTTGAGGAAGGTACATGGTGGGTTTATGGTACCGGCGAAAGTTGCGTGGTACAAGAGCGGCTAGCAATGGCAGAAAGGTGAGAGTTTGTGTCGGTGTCAAAACCGGCGGGTCTCGGGTAGGGGGTCCCGAACTGTGCATCTAGGCGGATGGTAACAGGAGACAAGGGACACGATGTTTTTACCCAGGTTCGGGCCCTCTCGATGGAGGTAAAACTCTACTCCTTCTTGATTAATATTGATGATATGGGTTGTACAAGAGTAGATCTACCACGAGATCAGAGAGGCTAAATCCTAGAATCTAGCCTATGGTATGATTGTTCTTCCTCCTACGGGCTAAAACCCTCCGGTTTATATAGACATCGGAGAGGGCTAGGGTTACACAGAGTCGGCTACAATGGGAGGAGATCTACATATCCGTATCGCCAAGCTTGCCTTCCACGCCAAGGAAAGTCCCATCCGGACACGGGACGAAGTCTTCAATCTTGTATCTTCATAGTCCAGGAGTCCGGCCAAAGGTTATAGTCCGGTCATCCGGACACCCTCTAATCCAGGACTCCCTCAGTAGCACCTGAACCAGGCTTCAATGACGATGAGTCCGGTGTGCAGATTGTCTTCGGCATTGCAAGGCGGGTTCCTCCTCCGAATACTTCATAGAAGATTTTGAACACAAGGATAGTGTCCGGCTCTGCAAAATAAGTTCCACATACCATCGTAGAGAGAATAATATTTTTACAAATCCAATCTGCTGACGTATTCCGCAACATGACATCATGCCACAGCCAAGCCTTTATTCGAATCATTTTACTATCCCACCTCAGCACATTTAGCGAGGCAATTTCGTTGGCATGTCTTGTCAAAGCAGAGATCATGTCCCCTTATTCCAGGATTCCCACCAATACGGGCGTGGGTAACCCAATCGTGCCTGTTGGTATGCCTCCTCAATCGAAGACGAGTCCCAAACGGCTATGGGGAGGGCTCTTCGTATTCAACCTCTTTATAAAGAGACCAAGGATCGACTCCTTTCTTTCAATCTCAATCAAATCTGCCTCTCACCTTGAGTTCCAACACCCAAAGCTCCAGATTCAGGCGCTTCGGACCTCCGATGATGTCCAGCTCCGACCTTCAAGGCCGGTGGATGCCTTCCTCCATTACGGAAGAAAACGTGCAAATGCTAAGAGATGCCAGGTATCTAACCGGCGAAATCTCGCATAGGCTGCCTGCTCAAGGGCAGGTTATTCTCACTCCCAAGCCTGGTGAGAGCATGGTGTTCGCGTCTCACTTCCTTCGGGGGCTAGGCTTCCCGACGGACCCCTTCGTGAGGGAGCTCATGTTTTATTATGGGCTGGAATTTCACGATTTAGCTCCGGAGTCCATCCTCCATATCTCATCGTTCATTGTCGTGTGCGAGGCCTTCCTCCGTATTACGTCTCACTTCGGATTGTGGCTCAAGACCTTCAAAGTAGGGCCGAAGATGATCGAGGGGCAGCACGCAGAGTGTGGAGGCACTGTTATAAGCAAGAATGTCGATGCTCCATGGCCCGAGGGCTCTTTCCCAGAGGAGTTTAGCTTATGGCAACGAGAGTGGTTTTATATCACAGCTCCCGAGGGCTCTTTCCAAGAGGAGTTCAGCCACCTGCCTTTCGCTCGGGTCCCCCACCACAACTAGCGCCATGGGTCAATAAAGGGCTTAACTGGGGGTCGTCCAAGGACGTGCCCTTGTTGCAGGGCCGCGTTCGAGATCTCCTGGAAAGAGATATCAATCTGGTTGTAGTGATGCAGGTTATGTTGATTCGCGGCACACTGCCCTGCAAACGTTGCCCCCTCCGCCTGTGGGAGTTTAATCCGGAAGGACCGCGAGCCCTCCAACATTTTCTGGGCGCGACGCCCGTGGAGATGTACAAATTGTTCTTCGGATCACAAGCAATGTGTCCGGACTCGTCCGAGGACGCAGGTCTGAGCTGCAATCGCTCGGATACTCAAGTAAGTAGCCCTGTACGCGGACACGCTATCTGCATATTTATCATAAAATTGCCCTTTTAAAAGAGTTGTCCCTTAAACAGGAGTGTATAGTGAAAGCAAAGCTAATCAGGTGTCCGGCCCCCCCTCCCTGAGACTACGCCGGATCCCGTGTTAACCAGGATGCTGGAGGTTGCGCCTTTGGAAGAAGGCGAAGAGGGGAACAAGGGAGCTACCGCCTCCGCGAAGGAGGCTGTTAAGAAAGGGGGAATCGAGAATTCCTCTAACCAGGGGAATAAGAGGACCGCCTCTGAAGACCCGGAGGCCATGGCCTCAAAGTGGGGGAAGAAATATTCATCAGAGGGTCCAGCGCCGGGAGGTGCCTCGGTCGCATTGCGTCCCCAAGGGGATCAGCTCTCCACCGAGCCGTAAGTAAAGAGGGGGGTTTTAAAATGAGAGACATCCCCATTCTATTTCTGAGGAAGATAACCGAAATTTTACCTTGTAGTTCGGATCTCAGCCCTTCTCAGCAGAGCTCATCTTCAGGGGATCTTCGTCCGGAGATGATGGAGAGCGGAACACCTCCCCCTGCCGTACCGCCTTGCGAGGCGGGCGACCCTGAGGTGTTGTCACAGAGGGTTTCTCCGAATCTGGCAGGGCCGGAAGGCAGTCGTATGGCCCCCCAAGGCCCTCCATGTCCGGCCTTCTAAAAAGGCTACCGGACGAGTCCGGCACCGTCCGGTGCACGGTTGGAGGAGCTGAAGGATCTGCTCGAGCGAACGTCTATCTCAAAAGAACACCGTTCGTTGATGGATATGGTGATTGGAGGAATTTCATCCGCGGAGAGCGGGTTGTACGAGGCCGTCAGGAGTTTACTGACAGGTTTTGAGGTACGTGAAATGATGACCTTTTGACAGATCCGCATATATAAGATGCGCCCTGTATAGATAGTATCCCCTGAGACTCGGTGCATTGTCAAAAATGACGGCACGCCGAGGATCATAATCCCAGGTATAATATTGCGCCTTTCCTATGTAGGTGGTGAAGTGTCTGGTGGCTGGCCGGACTGATGAATTTGCCGGGCTAATGCGGCAACTTGACGTGGCAGATGCCGACATCGCGCTTGTCAACAAGCGGCTTGACGAGGCACAAGGTATGTAATTTCTCCGAAGACACCTGGTAAGAGGAGCTTGATGCACGTACCTTACAACATATGTGCCTGATGCAGATGGTGCCGCTGCCATGGAGAACCTTCGGGCGGAACTTGCCCGAGCCAGGAGCAGGCCAGGAAAAGCGATGCGGCTGCCTTAAAGGCGACTGAAGAGCTGAAAGCCGAACAGGCTGCTCACTGCCAAAGCAAGAAGGAAATGGCCGAAATGGCTGTAAAGTTGAAGAATGCTGTCGACCGCTGCAAGCTTCTTGAAAAAGAAGATCGGGTAGCACAGGAGGACCTAGAGAAGGTCACTACCGAGGCCAACGATGCTCGCTCTGCGATGAGAGCTATGAAGGAGGAGCTACGTCAGGTCGAAGATATCACGGCTGGAAAGCCCTTTATGCTGCGGATGAAGTTCGGGGATACTAAATATGCTCCGTTGACCGGCAGTGGAGTGCGGCGAACACTTATCTGGACTTGGCGGCGAGTGCCGCGGACGCGGCCAAACACTTCCGTGATCAAAAGGACCACGTAGTGGAAAAGCTTTTTTGGTCGCAGTTCCATAATCCAGAGCGCCCACTTCCATTAACCGATCGTTTGGCCGCATGGGCGGTGCTGAATAGGTTATCCAGACTCGCCATGAAGTATGTCGTGAGTCATCTGTGGCCGAAAAGGCCCGAGCCGAAGAGTTATTTTAGCTTGGTGCAGCAGTTCCTCGGTGCGGTGCCACATATTAATGCGATGAAGAGGTCAGCGTGCATAGAGGGTGCGCAGATGGCTCTTGCCCGTGTCAAGACATACTGGGCAGAGATGAAGGCCATTGTTGTTGCATCCCAAGATTTGGACGAGAGCCGAGTACCTGCCGAGCACTATTTTCTGGAAGTTCTGCAGGGCGCTCGTTTAATAGAGACGCAGTGATCGAAGGATGTTATGTTCAAATAACATGTATTATTGTAAAACAATGTTTCGATGGAATATAAAAGCTTTTTATACTTGTGCCTTCAAGAATTAGAATACCTCCTGTGCGGCCGTTAATGTATATGTGTATATAACTTGAAAGATGGCAGTCTTCGGCTTCAGCCCCCGCGCATATAATGCGGGGGTGTTCGCAGAAGGTGCATTTTCACACTTAATCCAACGTCTTGGTCCTATTAAGGAGGTGATAGCGCAGCGAACTAGGCAACCGGACTATAATGCTTTATCACTTTCACTTAGCCATAGGAGTTTGACAGTGGGGCTACTATATAGCCCCTAGGGACACCGCTCTCACCCGAATTCGGGGCGCGTGTGTGCCTGACCGGGAAACGGCCCTTCGTTAATGCGGAGGAATCCTAAAGATTCCGGCGGGTCATCGAGTGGTTGACCAGTCTCATGCTATATCATGACAGTCAGTTTTCGGCTTTCTCTACTGAGGTGCTCGCCTGGACGAACCAGGGCACAATCGCAGTAGTTCTCCTAGTGCCGCCTTAGCCGATAGAGCGGAACGTAAGGCAGCAAAACACAGGAGCCGGGCAAACCCAACATTTTACCAAAGACATGATTCGGAGCTGATGCATATAAGGCCAAACCCGCGACGCCGAACACTCCCTAAGGTATTCGGTCTTTATGAAAACGGGTTGAACAACGCCCTTGGTAAGAAGCCCCTGGTGTCCAGGTACGCGCAAAATTCTGACGTGGCCACATGCCAAGACGCCAGCCTCCTCCTCGGTTATAAAAAGAAACCGGGGGATGTTATCAACAAGAGACAGTAAAAAAGGTTTACGCAGGGTCTTAATCTGAAAAGAATCCTTGGAATGGGTCCCTACTGCACGTCTGCGCATGTGTCTCCGTTGTGTCGTATCCTGGACGGGTGTAGCATGGTGTTCATCTGTAAAAGAGAGGAACTTAGTTGAAAACAATCATGCGAAAATCTATGTTATGTTAAATAAACAAAGTATAGTTCGGAGAATGGGTAGAATTGAGATTTATTGTCTCTTGTTGTATACGCGCGGAGCCCCTTGTACGGGGGTATGCGGCTAATAAGCCTTTGTATGTTTACGCCGGACTCGTCTAGCCATGTTCGGGGTCTGAACGACCTATTTAGGTGCTTTGACTAGTAAAGCTGGTTTAGTGTGTGGCTGTCAAGGCAGCCGCACAGTCTTCCGCGCTCGAGGAACACTCGATATTTCCCTTTAATGAGATGATGCCTCGCGGACCGGGCATTTTAAGCATAAGGGATGCATAATGTGGTATTGCGTTAAAGCGGGCGAAAGCTTCGCGTCCCAGTAGTGCTTGATAGCTACTTGTGAATGGGGCGATGTGGAAGGTTAGCTTTTCACGTCGGAAGTTGTCGGGGGAGCCGAACATAACTTCTAACAGGAGAGAACCCGTACAATGGGTATCTGGGCCTGGCGTTACCCCTTGAAAGGAAGTGTTGCCGTGGCAAATTTTTGTTGGGTTTATCCCCATTTTGCGGATTGTGTCCTGATATAGCAGGTTTAGACCACTGCCGCCGTCCATTAGGACTTGTGTGAAGTGGAGTCCGTCAATTATCGGATCTAAAACCAAGGCAGTCCAGCCTGCGTTCCGGATACTTCTAGAGTAATCCTGATGGTCGAAGGTGATTGGCTGTAACAACCAGTGGCGGGACTCCTCTGGGACAGGCCTATGGCGCGTATCTCTATAGGCGCCCCTCTGTATTTCCCTTTTGTCACGTGAAGTGAGTTTACTATTTGACTTCTTGTCGGAACTTCTTTTGTTCTCCGGTGCTCTGCTTGTGGGGTTCGTCGTCGTCCTCGCTTGGTATGTCGAGCCCCTTGTGTTCGGTGTTGAGTTTGCCGGATTGCTTGAAGACCCAACAATCTCTGTGGGTATGGTTTGCAGGCTTCCCGGGAGTACTATGGATTTGGCATGTTTTGTCCAAGATTTTCTTTAGGTTAGATAGCTCGTCCCTGTTATCCTTGAGTGGCAGCTTTTTCTGATTCTGCCGCGAGTTTTTGAATCCGGCGTTGACTGCCGCGCTCTTCAGGATGTTTCCCTTGGTTCGGTGCTGGTCCTTGATTCGTCGCGGTTTCCCATTTCCATCCCTGACTTTGGATGTACTTGGGTCGCAGGTACTGCTTCTTGCCAACCAGCTATCCTCTCCTACGCAAAAGCGGGCCATGAGGCTTGTTAATGCAGCCATTGTTCTTGGCTTTTCTTGGCTGAGGTGTCTGGCGAGCCACTCGTCTCGAACGCTGTGTTTGAAAGCTGCTAAGGCTTCAGCGTCCGGACAGTCGACTATCTAGTTCTTTTTAGTAAGAAATCTATCCCAGAGTTTCCGGGCTGACTCTCCGGGTTGTTGAGTTATATGACTTAGATCGTATGCATCCGGAGGTCGGACATAGGTCCCTTGGAAATTTTCCCGAAAAGCATACTCGAGCTCTTCCCAACTTCCGATGGTGTTTTCGGGAAGGCTCTTAAGCCAATGTCGGGCTGGCCCTTTGAGCTTGAGGGGTAAGTATTTTATGGCGTGGAGGTCATCTCCTCTAGCCATGTGTATGTGGAGGATATAATCCTCAATCCAGACTCCAGGGTCTATTGTTCTGTCATATGCTTCTATCTTTACAGGCTTGAATCCCGCTGGAAATTCATGTTCCAGCACCTCATCGGTGAAACATAGGGGGTGTGCGGCACCCCTATATTTGGGTGTGCCGTGATGTTCGGATACTTGTTGCGTTGCATCGCTTACTAGAGCTTGCTTTCTCGGCCCGTAGATAGATCTGGTGGGGCCGTCTTTTTGATGCGAATCCTTGTGCGGACCGCGTGCCGTCTTGTGTGTGGCGCCATTTGCCGCTCTATGTTGGCCATGGGGTTGTTTATCCGACCGGGTGGCTTTCCTATTTTTTGATTGCGGGGGCTCTAATGCCTCCTCATCAAATTCTGGCAGTAATTTTCGCTTCGGATAGCTCTTTGTGTGGCGACTGTCGCCGTATTTGTCTGCGGTGTTGAGTACTTTGCCCCATCTGATTCTGAGTGCATCTTCCGCTGTTTTGAGCTTCCGCTTCTGCTTTTTCAGGCTGCGCGCAGTGGCCACGAGCCTTTTGTGGAGGTTCTTCTGCTCCAGCAACTTGTCCGGTGTGAGGTCGTCCGGACTATTATCTTTGCCGGGGACGGGCTGTTCAGTTTGTTTACCCAAGTAGCCCTGTTCGAACGGTTTCTCAATGGCATGTTCGTCGTCCGCCGGTTCGCCCTGCTCTGTGGCTGGGTCTCTGGCGAGGTCGGGTTTGGAGCGGCGCCTACGCCGCCGCTTTGACTGCTTTTCGAGGGAATGATCCCTCGTTGCGTCCCTTTGTTCCTCGTCGTCATTTCTTTTAGGTGTGTCCACCATGTATGCATCGTGAGATGAGGTGGTTGTCCAGTGCCCTATAGGCGATGATTCCTGTTCGTCTCCTGCATCGTCGTCCATACCGTCGATGTCTTCGGAGTCGAAGTCGAGCATGTCGGTTAAATCCTCGACAGTGGCTACGAAGTTGGTGGTGGGTGGGCTTTGAATTTCTTCGTCATCCACATCCCATCCTCGCTGACCATAGTCCGGCCAGGGCTCTTCTGATAAAGAGAGAGACTTTAGTGAATTCAGAATGTCGCTGAAGGGCGAGTGCTGAAAGATGTCCGTGGCGGTGAACTCCATGATCGGTGCCCAATCGGGTTCTAACGGCAAGGGCGCGGAAGGTTTGGGGTCCGGAAAGGAGTCCGACACCTTGGAGTCATGAGCTTCGCAAAGGACAAGGCTGGTGTTCGGCTCGATCGCCGTAGACATTGCAGCCCCCGAGGCGGTGTCCAGCCACCTGTCCTCGATTGGCGCAGTCGGCTCTGAGCTAAGGGTCGAAGCGGACACCGGGGCAGCCTCCTAGGCACTGTTCGGCAGCAGAGCTAGATCATGCCCATTGTGACAGTGCGGCACGCTCGGCTGTGGCTCGAACCCGTCAAAGATCAAGTCTCCACGGATGTCAGCCGTGTAGTTCAAACTTCCAAATCTGACCTGATGGCCAGGGGCGTAGCGTTCGATCTGCTCCAAATGGCCAAGCGAATGGGCCCGCAGTGCAAAGCCGCCGAATACGAAGATCTGTCTGGGGAGAAAAGTCTCACCCTGGACCGCTTTGTTGTTGATGATCGGAGGAGCCATCGGGCCTAAACATGACGACACAGAGGAACTCTCAATGAAAGCACCAATGTCGGTGTCAAAACCAGCGGATCTCGGGTAGGGGGTCCTGAACTGTGCGTCTAGGCGGATGGTAACAGGAGACAAGGGACACGATGTTTTTACCCAGGTTCGGGCCCTCTCGATGGAGGTAAAACCCTACTCCTGCTTGATTAATATTGATGATATGGGTAGTACAAGAGTAGATCTACCACGATATCAGAGAGGCTAAACCCTAGAAGCTAGCCTATGGTATGATTGTTCTTCCTCCTACAGACTAAAACCCTCCGGTTTATATAGACACCGGAGAGGGCTAGGGTTACACAGAGTCGGTTACAATGGGAGGAGATCTACATATCCGTATCGCCAAGCTTGCCTTCCACGCCAAGGAAAGTCCCATCAGGACACGGGACGAAGTCTTCAATCTTGTATCTTCATAGTCCAGGAGTCCGGCCAAAGGTTATAGTCCGGTCATCCGGACACCCCCTAATCCAGGACTCCCTCAGTGTGTATAATCCATGGACTCAACATTAGTCATAAAGAACTCACATACTTATTGCAAAAATCTATTAGTCATCAAAACAAAGTACTACGCCCATGCTCCTAGGGGGATAGATTGGTAGGAAAAGACCATCGCTCGTCCCCGACCGCCACTCATGAGGAAGACAATCAAAAAATATCTCATGCTCCAAGTTCGTTACATAATGGTTCACCATACGTGCATGCTACGGGACAAACAAACTTCAACACAAGTATTTCTCAAATTCACTACTACTCACTAGCATGACTCTAATATTACCATCTTCATATCTGAAAACAATCATAAGGAAACAAACTTCTCATAGTATTCAATGCACTTTATATGAAAGTTTTTATTACATCCCTCTTGGATGCCTATCATATTAGGACTAATTTTATAACCAAAGAAAATTACCATGCTGTTCTAAGGACTCTCAAAATAATATAAGTGAAGTACGAGAGTTCATCAATTTCTACAAAATAAAACCATCGCCGTGCTCTAAAAGAATATAAATGAAGCACATAGAGCAAAATTGCCTAGCTCAAAAGATATAAGTGAAACACATAGAGTATTCTAATAAATTACGATTCATGCGTGTCTCTCCCAAATGGTGTGTACAGCAAAGATGATTGTGGCAAACTAAACAGCAAAGACTCAAATCATACAATACGCTCCAAGCAAAACACATATCATGTGATGAATAAAAATATAGCCTCAAGTAAAGTTACCGATAAACGAATACGAAAGACGGGATGCCTTCTCAGGGCATCCCCAAGCTTAGGCTCTTGACATCCTTGAATATTACCTTGGGATGTCATGGGCATCCCCAAGCTTAGGCTCTTGCCACTCCTTATTCCATAGTCCATCAAATCCTTACCCAAAACTTGAAAACTTCACAACACAAAACTCCAACAGAAAATCTCGTAAGCTCCGTTAGTATAAGAAAGTAAATCACCACTTTTGGTACTATTGTGAACTCATTCTTTACATATATTGGTGTAATACCTACTGTATTCCAACTTTTCCATGGTTCATACCCCCCTGATACTAGCCATAGATTCATCAAAATAAGCAAACAACACGCGAAAAATAGAATCTGTCAAAAACAGAATAGTCTATAGAAATCTGGATATTTTGAATACTTCTTGAACTCCTAAAATCCTGCAAAACTAGGAAGTCCTAAGAAATTGGTTTGTTAATCTTCTGTAAAAATAATCAACTTAAAAGCACGTTTCTGTGATTTATGAAAATTATTTTGGTGCACGCGAAAAATAATCAACTATCACCGTAGGCTATCCCAAAGGTCTTACTTGGCACAAACACTAATTAAAACACAAAACCACATCTAACCAAAGGCTAGATGGAACATTTATTGCAAAACATAAAGGATAAATATTGGGTTGTCTCCCAACAAGCGCTTTTCTTTAAAGCCTTTTTAGCTAGGCATTGAGATTTCAATGATGCTCACATGAAAGATAATAATTGAAACACAAAGAGAGCATCATAAAACATGTGACAAACATATTCAAGTCTAACATACTTCCTATGCATAGGCATTTTATAAGAAAATAAATATGAAGGCAAGCAAAAATTAACATATGCAAGGAAGAAGAAAGAGACGATAGCAATCTCAACATGAACAGAGGTAATTTAGTAACATGAAAATTTCTACAACCATATTTTCCTCTCTCATAATAATTACATGTAGGATCATAAGCAAATTCAACAATATAGCTATCACATAACATATTCTCAACACGATCCACATGCATGCAAAGTTGACACTCTTCCAAAATAGTGTGATTATCATGAAATAAAGTCATGACATCTCGGAACCCACTTTTATCAAAAACTTCATAAGATTGAACATTATTCAAATATGTGGGATCTAAAGTCAACACTCTTCCAAACCCACTTTCTATATTATTGCAATCATTATTATCAATCTCATATTCATCATGGGGCTTAAATAAATTTTCAAGATCATAAGAAGGATCACCCCAATCATGATCATTGCAACAAGTAGTGGACATAGCAAAACTAGCATCCCCAAGCTTAGGGTTTTGCATATTAGTAGCACAATTGACATTAATAGAATTTATAATAACATCATTGCAATCATGTTTTTTTGAAAGATCTATCGTGAATCACTTCATAAAGTACTTTATCACAATTTTCAGATTCATGAATTTCAAGCAAAACTTCATAAAGATAATCTAGTGCACAAAACTCACTAGCATTGGTTCATCATAATTGGATCTATTAAAAAAATTGGAAAGCGGACGAGGATCCATAAACTTTTAGCAAGCAAAAAGAAGGCACATGGTAACAAAAGATCGAACGGAAGAAGGGCGAATAAAAAGGCAAATCTTTTAGAAAATCGTTTTAGAAGTGGGGGAGAGGAAAACAAGAGGCGAATGGCGAATAATGTAATGCGAGGGATGAGAGTTTATGATGGCTACTTGGTAAGTCTCGGCTTGGCGTAGACCTCCCCATCAACGGCGCCATAAATTGGCAAGTTGACGAGAGATCAAATCTTGACTTGACTTGGCGTAAATCTCCCCGGCAACGGCGCCAAAAATTCTACCTGCTACCTCCTTAGCTTGAATTGGTTTTTTCCTTCAAGAGGAAAGGGTGATGCAGCAGAGTAGAGTAAGTATTTCCCTCAGCTTTTGAGAACCAAGGTATCAATCCAGTAGGAGACTACGCGACAAGCCACCGAATACCTGCACAAACAAACACCAACTTGCACCCAACGCGATAAAGGGGTCATCAATCCATTCACGGTTATTTGCAACGTGAGATCTGATATAGATGGATAAATGGTAAAGTAATATTTTTGGTATTTTTGGTTTATGGAACGGAAAGTAAAAGATTGCAAAGAAAGTAAATAGGAAACTAAGATTGTAGATCGGAAACTTGTATGATGGAAAATAGAAGATTATATGATGGAAAATAGACCCAAGGGCCATAGGTTTCACTAGAGGCTTCTCTCAAGATAGAAAATATTACGGTGGGTGAACAAATTACTGCCAAGCAATAGATAGAAAAGCGCAAAGTTATGACGATATCTAAGGCAATGATCATGAATATAGGCATCACGTCCGTATCAAGTAGACTGAAACGATTCGGCATCTACTACTATTACTCCACACATCGACCGCCATCCAGCATGCATCTAGAGTATTAAGTTCATAAGAACAGAGTAATGCATTAGGCAAGATGACATGATGTAGAGGAATTAACTCAAAAAATATGATGAAAACCCCATCTTTTTTTCCTCGATGGCAACAATACAATATGTGTCGGTTCGCCTTCTGTCACTAGGATCGAGCACCGCAAGATTGAACCCAAAGCTAAGCACTTTTCCCATTGCAAGAAAAACCAATCTAGTTGGCCAAACCAAATCGATAGTTCAGAGAGACTTGCAAAGATATCAAATCATGCATATAAGAATTCAGAGAAGATTCATATAATATTGATTGATAAGCTGATCATAAATCCACAATTCATCGGATCTCGCCAAACAAAACCGCAAAAGAGTATTACATCGAATAGATCTCCAAGAACATCGAGGAGAACTTTGTATTGAGAATCAAAGAGAGAGAAGAAGCCATCTAGCTGCTAGCTATGGACCCGTAGGTCTGTGGTAAACTACTCACGCTTCATCGGAGAGGCAATGGTGTTGATGTAGAAGCCTTCCGTGATTGAATCCCCCTTCGGCAGGATGCCGGAAAAGGACCCAAGATGGGATCTCACGGGTATAGAAGGTTGAGGCGGTGGAAAAGTGGTTTTGTGGCTCACCTGGAAGTTTTTGGGGTATTTGAGTATATATAGGAGGAAGATCTGGGTCAGGGGGTCACCGAGGGGCCCACAAAGTCGGGGGCATGCCCTACCCCCCTGGGCGCGCCCTCCACTCTTATGGCCGCCTCGTGGCTCTTCTGACTTACACTCCAAGAGTCCTGGGTGTCTTCTGGTCCAAGAAAAACCATCGCGAAAGTTTTATTCTGTTTGGTATTCCTTTTCTGCGAAACTTTAAAATAAGGAAAAAAAATAGAAACTGGCACTGGGCTCTAGGTTAATAGGTTAGTCCCAAAAATCATATAAAATAGCATATTAATGCATATAAAACATCCAAAACAGATAATATAATAGCATGGAACAATCAAATATTATAGATACGTTGGAGACGTATCTACACTCAAGAAAGCCTTAATTTCTACACCTATTGTTCAACCACCTGATTGGAACTTGCCTTTTGAAATTATGTGTGATGCTAGTGATTATGCTGTTGGTGTTGTTCTCGGACAAAGAGTTGATAAGAAACTGAATGTCATTCATTATGCTAGTAAAACTCTAGACAGTGCTCAACGAAATTATGCTACTACTGAAAAGGAATTTCTAGCAGTAGTGTTTGCTTGTGATAAATTTAGATCTTACATTGTTGACTCTAAAGTAATCATTCACACTGACCATGTTGCTATTAAATATCTTATGGAAAAGAAAGATGCAAAACCTAGACTTATTCGATGGGTTTTCTTGCTACAAGAATTTGATTGACATATCATTGATAGGAAAGGAGCTGCGAATCCAGTAGCTGATAACTTGTCTAGGCTTGAAAATGTGCTTGATGACCCACTACCTATTGATGATAGTTTTCCTGATGAGCAGCTAGCTGCAATAAATGTTTCTAATAGCATTCCTTGGTATGTTGATTATGCTAATTGCATTGTTGCCAAATATTTACCACCTAGCTTTACATACCAACAAAAGAAAAAATTCTTCTATGATTTAAGACACTAATTTTGGGAGGACCCACATCTTTATAAAGAAGGAGTAGATGCTATTATTAGACGTTGTGTACCTGAGCATGTATAGGGACAAATCCTACGGAAATGTCACTCCAAAGGTTATGGAGGGCATAATGCTGGAGACAGAACTGCTCACAAGGTACTACAATCTGGATTTTATTGGCCTACTATCTTCAAGGATGCCCGTAAGTTTGTCTTATCTTGTGATGAATGTCAAAGAAAAGGTAATATCGGTAAGCGTCAAGAAATGCCTATGAATTATTCACTTGCTGTTGAACCATTTGATGTTTGGGGATTTGATTACATGGGACCTTTTCCTTCCTCTAATGGGTATACACTTATTTTGGTTGCTGTTGATTATGTTACTAAATGGGTAGAATCTATTCCAACCAGTAGTGCTGATCACAACACCTCTATTAAAATTCTTAAGGAAGTTATTTTCCCAAGGTTTGGAGTCCCTATATATTTAATGACTGATGGTGGTTCACACTTTATTCATGGTGCTTTCCGTAAAATGCTTTCCAAGTATGATGTTAACCATAGAATTGCATCACCTTATCATCCTCAGTCTAGTGGTCAAGTTGAACTTAGCAATAGAGAAATAAAATTAATTTTGCAAAAGACTGTCAATAGGTCCAGGAAGAATCAGTCTAAGAAATTAGATGATGCACTTTGGGCTTATAGAATAGCATATAAAAATCCTATGGGTATGTCTCTTTATAAAATGGTTTATGGAAAAGCTTATCATTTGCCTCTTGAGTTAGAACATAAAGAATAGTGGGCAGTCAAAGAACTCAATTATGATTTCAATCTTGCTGGTGAAAAGCGGTTATTTGATATTAGCTCATTAGATGAATGGAGAACCCAAGCTTATGAAAATGCCAAATCATTTAAAGAAAAGTTTAAAAGATGGCATGATAAAAGAATCCAAAAGCGTGAGTTCAAAGTCGAAGAATATGTTCTTTTGTACAACTCTCGTTTCAGGTTCTTTGCAGGAAAACTCCTCTCCAAATGGCAAGGACCCTATGTTATCGGGGAGGTTTATCGGTCTGGAGCTATCAAAATAAATAATGTCGAAGGTACTAACCCGAAGGTTGTTAATGGGCAATGAATAAAACATTATATCTCAGGTACGCCCATTAATGTTGAAAGCAATATTATCCAAACATTGACACCGAAAGAACACATAAAAGAGTCCTTCCGGAACACTCCAGAATCGTGAAAATAAGGAGGTGCGTGATACGGTAAGTAAGCGGACTCCAAAAAATCTGCAATTTTTTTTTGTCAGTGTTGGAATATTTAGAAAATTAGGAAAATAAGAAACTTCCAGGAAGCGTACCCTGGTGGGTACAAGACACCAGGGCGCGCCCAGGTGGGTTGTGCCCACCTGGGGCACCTTCCGGACTCTGTTTTTCTTAGGTTTGCTTGTTTCCCAAGATAAAAAATCTTTATATACCCCCTGAACATGTTGACCACCATATCGCGGAGAAATCCTCTGTTCTCATTTCTTGCTGTTTCCGGCCAGATCTGTCAGGCCAGGCATCATGTCTTCATCCTCCTCCAACAACATGGAAGAGGATGCTTGGTTGATGAAGATTGAGCTGAAGAGAGAGGAGCCCGTAGAAGCCGTCAAAGGAGACAAGAGAAAGGAGACTACCTAAGATCAAGTCCCGATGGTCGAGCAAGCACTATCGACAGAAGAAGAAGAAGATATCCTTAAACCTTACTATGCTCATCTTACCCCTACTGAGATTGCAGCCTTCCGGATCATTGAAACAGTTCGTGTGCAAAATTAATATCTCACTCGTGAAAATATTCTGCATCAAGAGCACATTATCTTCCTCCGGAGCGTCATCCATATATTGGAGAACCTCTTGATCTTGAAGGATAGAATTGCTACTCCACCACCTTCTTCTTCATCACCAAAAGAAAATTGAGTTTTGGGTATGGGCAATCCCCTTGGCTTCCGCCAAGCTTGGGGGAGGTGCCCCGGTATCGTATCATCCCCACTATCTTTTGCTTTTACTTATTTTAGTTCGATCTTTTGCTTTAGATGAATAAAAGTTTAGTTTGATCCTTTCTTTTCGAGAGTTTTCTTAGTGATCTATCCTTGTAATCGTGTGCAAGATATATAATAAAGTTTAGTTTGAGCTTTTGCTTTCTTTACTTTCATGTTGTAATAAAAAGAAAGGAAATAAATTAAAAAGATCATATGCTAATCCTATGGTAGGTGATGACACCACATAAGGAAAAGTATAAGCACCTCCGCAAAAAAAAGTATAAGCAGGAAATTTTATTAGAGATTGACAAACATAGCACTGGTCAATAATGCAACACATGAAAGAATTAATAAGGGAAGAGAAGATTCACATATAAATACACTATCCTAGAAATCTTTTGTGATTGTGAGCCCCCATCAAAATATTATATGCCAAAATTGTTGACGCTGGACAAGGAAGACAACGTAATGATTTATGTTTGTTCATATTCACATAGAAGTTATATTGTCATAGATCCTTCAACATGTGGTGCTTGCCCCTATCTTTGCTAGCCAAAAAATTCGCACTAAGTAGAGATACTAGTTGTGCATCCAAAAACCCTTAAACCCAAAAATTATTTTCAAGAGTCCACCATACCTACCTAGGGATTGTGCAAGATCCCAGTAAGTTGTCATCGGTTGAATAAGGCAATAAAAATTGCTTTTAAAACTATGAGATCATTTAGTGTAAGACAAAATTGAGCGTTGTACGAACTTGTGATGGTAAAGAATAAAAGCGACAGACTGCATAATAAAGGTTGCCCTCACAAGGGGCAATACAATGTGACTTTCTTTTGCACTAAGGGGTCGAGCATACAAAGAAAGAAGTGCATGGAAACTGCTGGTTCCCTCTGTGAAGGGCCTATCTTTACTTTTATGCAAGAGTCAAAGTTTTCCTCTCTATTCCTTTTTATTTTTCTCCTTTTGTTTGTGTACAAAAGTAGGGGCCCTTATCTACCCCTTTACTTGTGCACGGGCAGTTGTAGTCGCGCCTGTGGCCACGCTTGGTGGGGCGGAGGAAGGAAAAGTACGAGACTGCCAAGACAAGCGCTCAAGCCAGAGGCGCGAAGAGCAAAAAGACAGGGTAGGCTTCCCCCAGCAAGGGCCTTGCCGGGCTGGCCTACGTAGACCCGGCAAGAGCCTTGCCTGGGAAGCTTACCCAACACCAGCAAAGCCGCCACCCTTGAGCCTGAGAGTTCTGACACCATCGACAAATATGGGGACCAAGGCTCAGGAGGCGCCTGCTTAGTGGCATGCAGATCTTTGTGAAGACAAAGGGCCTGCGAGGCCTAGATGAGAACCAGAAAAAAAGACACCAGCGAGGCACCGGCAAGGCTCCTGTCGAAGACACCCACGAAGCCCTGGCAAGACCCTTGCCGAGGGCGCCCGCGAGGCCTCGACAAGACCCTTGCCGGGGACATCAGCAAGATTGCGGCAAGGCTTTGCCACCCCGTAACCGACCCACCAACTAGGCGAGTGCCTTCGTGGCAGTGCATGGCTTCTAGACCAACTAGTCAAGCACCTGCGTGGTGGCATGCAGATCTTCATGAAAACCCTGCCACCATGCCAACTCAGCAACTTGCCAGCCTACATGGCCTTGCATGCCTCGTTGGCCAGGACACGCGTCGAAGCAAGGCGAGCCGGTGACGGACGGGACGGGCTTCGTTGCCGTCCCCGATAAATCAAGAGGACACCTAAGTAGCGCATTAAATGTGTTTTGTCCTATGATGTCAGGCGATAAGCTTGGACACTTTATATACTTTCCATCTCCTGTGTGCCACTGCGGTGACCCCTTTGACCTATAAAAGGCATGCACTGTGGCCAGTTCAAGAACTCAAGAACACTCAAATATACACCAAAGCAGGACTAGGGTATTATGCATCCTCGTGGCCCGAACCTTAGTAAAATCTCCTTGTACTGGCCACTAGACCTGCTCTTTGCACAAATCCAACCATAGAAGGGATCCTCGTGATCCCATAGGTGTCGTTTCCTCGGCATCTTTGGCGTGCCTGGTAGGGGGCGCTGTTGTGAAAATCTGATCTAGCAGTTAGTGTAGCAGTTTCTTCATCGCTACGGCTCCCAAGAAAAAGACGATCACAGCGATCGGTTCATCTGGAGCCGAACCGCCCGTACCGATGCAGGAGGGCGACGGGGCGGTCGCGGATGAAGGCCGAGGCGCGGGCTGCAAACACCCACGACGCTCTGGCAACCAAAGTCAGGCGAGCGGCGTTGTTCGTGCACAAGATGACGAGTCGCGCGCCACTAAATCCAAGGATGGAGTCGTGCCGCCCACAGGCAGTGCGGGGGCCTCCAAGGGCGGAGCCGTGCTGCCTACGGGTGGTGCGGCGACTTCCAGGACGCCCACGACGACGTCCGCACCACGATCTTCCCAGGTTGCAAGTGACGAGCAGGGCCACCACATTGGTGACCCCGGACGCAGCCGCGGGAAGTGTCCTATGCACCACTCATGGGACGCACCGGACCAGCATGCACGCTGAGCTGCTGGCAAAGATGGTGCACGGCCGCGAGGCCGTCATAGAGCTCCTTCTAACATGGTTAGAAGTCAGATCGTGTCATGGTCTATGCAGTTTTCGCCGCCACCCACGCCAGCAGAAGCATTGGTGTGTGCGCAACTGCTCCTCGACTTTCCTCCTGCTGCGGAGAAGCTCGACGAGTGGAGAGCCACCATCCGGAGCCTCATCAGCATCGCCAATAAAGATGAGCCGCGACCAGCAAGGCCCTTAGCCCGGCACTCTATCGAGCCGATGCACGCCAGTGGTGGAAGGACCGGAGGTGCTGCGACCATGGTGCACTCTCCTCCTCCGCGCCAGCTTCCGCGAACACCGGCCCGCCGGGTCAACGCTTGTGATAAGATTTCCACAGCATCGTCTGACCCACAGACGACTGCGATCAACGTCAAGTTCTTCAGGAGCGAGCCCAGGAGGACGCTCGAACCACTATCGAGCAGCGGCGGGAAGCGCGCCATCAGTCAGATAGGCGTGCGGGGCCTTCTACAAACCGCCCAGCACCGGGGGGCTCCGATGACCTACCTTACGAGGTAGGCTGTGCAACCTTTACCTGTGAGCTGCGGCAGTTCCAGTGGCCCACTCAACGCACGTTCAAGCCCGATGTCGGCAAGAAGTACAACGGCAAAACTCACCCGTCAGAGTTCCTCAGCATCTACACCATCACGATGCAAGCTGCCGGAGCTCGCGACGACAAGGTGCTTGCTAACTACTTCCCGTTGGCACTCAAACCCAACGTCATGTCATGGTTGATGCACTTGCCAACGGATTCCATTTATTCTTGGTCGGATCTGTGCCATGAGTTTGTTGGCGCCTTTACTAGAGGCCACCAAGCTCATGGCCAGGCAAGCGATATGCATGTCATCCTCGAGAAAGATGGTGAAAACCCGCGCAAGTACATACAGAGGTTCAGCCGCGTGCAGTACAACATCCCAGACGTCCATCTCGCCGCTGTCATCAGTGTGTTCCATCAGAATGTGTGCAATCGCAAGATGCGTGAGGAGCTGGCGATGAACAAGGTCAAGGATGTGTCCGAACTTTATGTTCTAGCCGATAGATGCGCTCGGGCTGAAGAGGGGAGGAAGTACCCCGGCGAAGACATTGGGGCGGAAACCGACTCCACAGACGAAGACACCATCGCCCCGGCAAAGAAGGGCCAACGCTGCAATAGGAAGCATAAGGGCAAGACCGGCTGTCTTGCCGTTGAGGGTTCCGATGACGCCGGTGATACGTCTTCGTCGTATCAATAATTTTTTATTGTTCCATGCCAATATTCTTCAACTTTCATATACTTTTGGCAACTTTTTATACTATTTTTGGGACTAACTTATTGATCGAGTGCCCAGTGCCAGTTCCTGTTTGTTGCATGTTTTATGTTTCGCAGAAAAACCAATATCAAACAGAATCAAAACGGTATAAAACGGACGGAGAATTATCTTGGAATATTTGGGATTTTCCAAAGGAAGAATCAACGCGAAACGGTGTCTGAGGTGGCCACGAGACAGGGGGGCGCGCCCACCCCCCTGGGCGCGCCTGGCACTCTCGTGGGCCACCCTTAAGGCGGTTGATGCCCTTCTTTTGCCGCAAGAAAGCTAATTTTACGAGAAAAATCTAGGCAAAAGATTCAACCCAATCGGAGTTACGGATCTCCGGATATAAAAGAAACGGTGAAGGGGAAGGATCCGAGAACGCAGAAACAGAGAGATAGATCCACTCGGAGGGGCTCTCGCCCCTCCCAAGCCATGGGAGCCAAGGACCAGAGGGGAAACCCTTCTCC
>NC_057813.1:462651858-462668493 GCF_018294505.1 Triticum aestivum | reverse complement strand
CACCCCGTCCTCCTCTCCCTCGAGCGCCGTGGCGGCCTCGGCCTCGCCCCCCCCCCCCTCCTCCTATCATGGCGGGTTCCGCCATCATGGGCTCCAGAGGAGGGGGGACACGTTGTCGAGTAAAAGCCCTTGTTGCCGCCACTGGAGCGCCTTGCACCCTCTCGCCATGACAAATAGAAGAAAGAGGCCAAACATGAAGGAGATGGATGCAAAGAGATGTCGTCCCTCTTTCCCTTTTATAGAGGGGGCAAGGCCGGAGCTCGGCTCCCCAACCGAGCCACAACCGCCCCGCTCAACCAACCCAGGCGCTAGAGGCGCAGGGAATCAGGACCGACCCGCTGCTCCAATCAGCGGTGCCTGGTTTCCCGCCTCGGTGTTAAGGCCCATGCCCTCCATATCTGCCACCTACATTCCCTGAAGCATGGAGGACACGTGGCAGGCGGGCCAGAATCAAGAAGACAAGTGGGACGATCGTTTACCACCCCGTGATCATGGGACGCAGACGCCATAAAGGCCGCAACCCAAGCCCACTTTGTACATGAGCCACGCCCCTGCGGCTTCCTATCTTTTATGGGGAAGACGCGGTCCTCCTCTTTATTATTCACCACGGGGTGACACAAGCGTGTTTCGACTGTCAGACACATGATCCCCACGTCATGCACCCAATACAGGTCATGGGGAAGCGCGACTGGTGAAATGCGACGGATGAGAAAAATTGCCAAGGTAAAAACTCGGCCCCGTGTGCCCACGCACCGTTCTGGGCCTAGCCCACCAACGCATCGCGCTTTTGTGTGGCCCAGGCTCGGGGGCTCCTGTCGGTGTACAAAAGTAGGGGCCCTTCTGTACCCCTTTACTTGAGCACGGGCAGTCGTAGTCGCGCCTGTGGCCATGCTTGGCAGGGCGGAGTAAGGAAAAATACGAGACTGCCAAGACAAGCGCTCAAGTCAGAGGCGCGAAGAGCAAAGAGACAGGGTAGGCTTCCCCCGGCAAGTGCCTTGCCGGGGCGGCCTACGTAGCCCCGGCAAGAGCCTTGCCGGGATAGCTTACCCAACACCAGCAAAGCTGCCACCCTTAGCCTGAGAGTTCCGACACCATTGACAAACATTGGGACCAAGGCTCGGGAGGCGCCTGCTTGGTGGCATGCAGATCTTTGTGAAGACAAAGGGCCTGCGAGGCCTAGATGAGAACCAGAAAACAAGACACCAGCGAGGCTCCTTGCCGAGGACGCCCATGAGGCCCCGGCAAGGCTCCTGCCGAAGACACCCACGAAGCCTCGGCAAGATCCTTGCCGAGGGCGCCCGCGAGGCCCCGGCAAGACCCTTGTCGGGGACATCAGCAAGATCGCAGCAAGGCTTTGCCGCCCCGTCACCGAGCCACCAACTGGCGAGTGCCTGCATGGTAGTGTGTGGCTTCTAGACCAACTAGTCAAGCACCTACGTGTAGGGGTGGACTAACGAGTAGCCCGGCTCGTTAAGCTCGTGCTCGTTAAGGCTCGGCTCATTAAGCTCGTTAAGATTAACAAGCAGAAAACCCGGCTCGGCTCAGCTCGTTTGAAACTCGTTAAGCTCGTGAGTGCTCGCGAGCGCTCATTAACAGATTATAATGTGTTATGATATACGGGATGAATGTGTAGGTGTGGTTTTCAAGATAAATATGGTGACTACAAAAAGAAATGCACTAGTTTGTTGCCTCATATGTCGATTAGATTGAATTGATGGGCTGAGGTGCTACAAAAAGTTTGTCATGTAAGATGAAAATATGTGTTATTTTGTTACTAACGAGCTTAACGAGCTACTCGTGAAACTTGTTAGCTCATTCGTTAAGCTCGTTAATCTTAATGAGCTGAAATCAGTGATTGGCTCTGTTCATTAAGAAGCGAGCTCCGAGCTTAACGAGCCGAACTATCAAGCGCTCATTAAGCTCGCGAGCTACGAGCTTTTGGTCCAGCCCTACCTGCATGGTGGCATGCAGATCTTCGTGAAGACCCTACCACTGCGCCAGCTCAGCAACCTGCTAGCCTGCATGGCCTTGCATGCCCGGTTGGCCAGGACATGCGTCAAAGGAGCTTCGTTGCCGTCCCCGATAAAGCAAGAGGACACCTAAGTAGCGCATAAAATGTGTTTTGTCCTATGATGTCAGGCGATAAGCTTGGACACTGTATATACTTTCCACCTCCTGTGTGCCACTGTGGCGACCCCTTTGACATATAAAAGGAGGCCCGAGGCATACTGAGGAAGGATTCGGACTTTTTGGGCTTGGCATGCACCGTAGCTAGTTCAGGAACTCAAGAACACTCAAATATACACCAAAGCAGGACTAGGGTATTACGCATCCTCGCGGCCCGAACCTGGGTAAAATCTCCTTGTACTGACCACTAGACCTGCTCTTTGCACAACTCCACGCCCCGCCAACCGTAGAAGGGATCCTTGTGATCCCATAGGTGTTGTTTCCCCAACACCTTTGGCAAGCATCATGTGGTGAGGAAAGATCTAGGCACATATGTCCAGTTGAATATAGGTGGCATGAGTTATCATTGTTGAGATCACCCTAGAGGTGAGTACGTTGGGAGGCAAAACTATAAGCCCCTATCTTTCTATGTGTCCGGTTGAAACATTTTGCTCATGTGTATGCGGTGAGTGTTAGCAATCATAGAAGACTATATGATGGTTGAGTATGTGGACTTGCCTAAAGGCTTCGATACGTGACCCTTCCTGAAAAGATGATGAATTGTAGTTGCAAAGTTGACCGAGAACATAGTTTGTTGGTTTCTAATAGAGTTTATGCTTTACACTTCAGTTGTGTGATGAATAGTCACTTGTTCATGGGAAGACCATGATAAAAGTTCTATGATAAAAGTTTTATGTTTAATTTTGTTACTGTTATAATAATCTACATGATGCTTCTATGTCCGTATTTTATTTTTATCGACACCTCTCTCTCTAAGCATGTGGACATGTTTTTCGATTTCGGTTTTCGCTTGAGGACAAGTGAGGTCTAAGCTTGGGGGAGTTGATACGTCCATTTTGCATCATGTTTTCCTACTGTTATTTATGATGTTTTTATGCATAATAATGCTTTTTGGAGTAATTCTAATGCCTTTTCCCTCATAATATGCAAGGTACACACAAAGAGGGAGACTTCCGGCAACTGGAAATCTGGACCTGGAAAAGCTACGTCAGGCCACCTATTCTACACAACTCCAAACAAGATGAAACTTCACAGAGTTTTTTTTATGAAATATTTGAGGAATATTGGAGCCAATAAGTACAAAAGGGGGCCCACCAGGTGGGCACAACCCACCTAGGCGTGCCAGGGAGCCCAGGCGTGCCCTGGTGGGTTGTGCTCACCCGGGCCCACCTCCGGTGCCCATCTTCTGGTATATAAGTCATTTTGACCTAGAAAAAATGAAGAGAAGACTTTCGGGATGGAGTGTCGCCGTCTCGAGGCGGAACTTGGGCAGGAGCACTTTTGCCCTCCGTCGGAGCGATTCCGCCGGGGGAACTTCCCTCCCGAAGGGGGAAATCATCTTCATCATCATCACCAACAACTCTCCCATCTTGGGGAGGGCAATCTCCATCAACATCTTCAACAACACCATCTCCTCTCAAACCCTAGTTCATCTCTTGTGTTCAATATTTATACCAGAACTATAGATTGGTGCTTGTGGGTGACTAGTAGTGTTGATTACATCTTGTAGTTGATTACTATATGGTTTATTTGGTGGAAGATTATATGTTCAGATCCAGTATGCTATTTAATACCCCTCTGATCTTGAGCATGATTATCATTTGTGAGTAGTTACTTTTGTTCTTGAGGTCACGGGAGAAATCATGTTTCAAGTAATCATGTGAACTTTATATGTGTTTGATATTTTGATAGTATGTATGTTGTGATTCCCTTAGTGGTGTCATGTGAACATCGACTACATGACACTTCACCATATTTCAGCCTCAGGGAATGCATTCTGGAGTAGTTATTAGATGATGGGTTGAGAGAGTGACAGAAGCTTAAACCCTAGTTTATGCGCTATTCCGTAAGGGACCGATTGGATCCAAAAGTTTAATGCTATGGTTAGAATTTATTCTTAATACTTTTCTCGTAGTTGCGGATGCTTGCGAGGGGGTTAATCATAAGTAGGAGGTTTGTTCAAGTAAGAAAAACACCTAAGCACCCATCCACTCACATATTAAATTATCAAAGTAGCGAACACAAATCGAACAAACATGATGAAAGTGACTAGAGGAAATTCCCGTGTACCATCAAGAACGCTTTGCTTACTATAAGAGACCGTTTTGGCTAGTCCTTTGCCTCAAAAGGATTGGGCTACCTTGCTGCACTTTTTTTACTACTATCATAATTTTTATGTTACAAATTATCTTGCTATCAAACTACTCTGCTACTTACAATTTCAGCACTTGTAGACATTACCTTGCTGAAAATGACTTGTCATTTCCTTCTGCTCCTCGTTGGGTTCGACACTCTTACTTATCGAAAAGAGCTACAATTGATCCCCTATACTTGTGGGTCATCATGCCTATATAATGATCATTACCTGGATATCATCATGAGTATTTGAAGTTATATCAATTGCCCAACAGTAATTTGTTTACCCACTGTTGCTATTTTTCTCGAGAGAAGACACTAGTGAAATCTACGGCCCCCGGGTCTCTTCTTTATTATATTTGCCTTCAAGATCTATTTTTATTCTCTTTTATTTTCAGATATATTAATCCAAAAATACAAAAATACTTTGCTGTAGTTTACTTTATTCGTGATCTATTTATTCAATCTATTACAACTTTCTCCCGTCCATGTGCCAATTTCTGGCGCCATTACCCGAAAGGGATTGACAACCCCTTTAACACGTCGGGTTGCAAGTATTTGTTCTTTGTGTGCAGGAGCTGTTTACGTGGTGTTGTGTGGTTCTCCTGCAGGTTCGATAACCTTGGTCTCATCACTGAGGGAAATACCTACCGTTGTTGTGCTGCATCATCCCTTCCTCTTTGGGGAAATACCGACGTAGTTCAAGCCAACATCAAAGGAATTTCTGGCGCCGTTGCCGGGGAAACATCATCAACATCTACCAGGTTCCTAATCAAAAATCTCATCTCCTTGAAATTTACATTATTTTCCATTTGCCTCTCCTTTTCCTCTCCCCTACTTCACAAAAAAAATCGGTTTTGTTCGCCCTCTTTTTCGTTCCCCTTTTCTCGTCACATCTCATGTTTGCTTATGTTGCCATGTGCCTTCTATTTTCTTGCATCTTCGCTTGCTAAAAATCTATTGATGTGGATCCTCATCCACCTGCTAATCTTTTCAAAAGATCCAATTATGATGAACCAATTACTAGTGAATTGAATTCACTAGATTATGTTTATGAAGTTTTGCTTAAGATTTATGAATCTGAAAATTGTGATGAAGTGTTAAACGAAGGAATTTTAAAGTGATCCATGATAGCTCCTTGGATGAAAAGCATGGTTGCAATGATTTTTTTTATAAATTCTATTAACGTCAATTGTGCTAATAATATGCAAAACCCCAAGGTTGGGGATGCTATTTTGATATGTCCACTACTTATTGCAATGATCATGATTGGGGTGATTCTACTTATGATCTTGAAAATTTGTTTAAGCCTCATGATGATAATATTTAAAGTGGGTTTGGAAGAGTGTCAACTGTAGGTAAAAATGATCCCACTACTTTGGATCATGATCAATCTTATGAAAATTTTGATAAAAGAGGGCTTGGACAGGTCATGACTTTATTTGATGGTCCCACTATTTTGGAAGAGTGTAAACTTTGCATGCATGTGGATCATGTAGAGAAAATTTTATATGATAGCTATATTGTTGAATTTGAATAAGATCCCACGTGTGATTATTATGAGAGAGGAAAAATATGGTTGTAGAAATTTTCATGTTACTAAATTACCTCTCTTCATGTTGAGATTACTATTGTTTCTTTCTTCTTCCTTGCTTATGCTAGATCTTGCTTGTCTTGGTAATTTGTTTTCCTACAAAATGCCTATGCATAGGAAGTATGTTAGACTTAAATGTGTTTGTCACATGTTCTATGATGCTATCTTTGTGTTTCAATTATTATCTTTCATGTGAGCATCAACAAAATCTTATGCCTAGGTAGGGGCGTAAAATGATAGCGCTTGTTGGGAGGCAACCCAATGAATAAAATTTATTTTTGTCTTTTTATTTCTATTCTTGAGTGTTTGCACAATTTGCCTCTGATTAGAAGTGTTTTTGTGGTTTAAATTAGTGTTTCTACCAAGCAAAGCCTTTGGGATGATTTGGGTGATAGTTAATTTGATCTTGTTGAAAAACAGAAACTTTTGCGCTCAGAAAAATAATTTTAATAAATCACAGAAACGTGATTTTGCTCTAATTGTTTTACACAAGATCGATATACAAATTTCCCATGTTGTCCTAATTTTTAATTGTTTTTGAAGTTACATAAGTATTCTAAGTTTTCAGATTGCGACAGACTGTTCTGTTTTTGATAGCTTCTGTTTTCTTTGCGTTGTGTGCTTGTTTCGATGACTCTATGGTTTCCTTTGAAGAGCTTTTGCCATAGAAAAGTTGGAATACAGTAGATATAATGCAAAAATAAAATATGAATGGGTTTGCAATAGTACATATAGTAGTGATTTGTTTTCTTATACTAACGGATCTCATGAAGGTTTTGTTGAGTTTTGTGTGATTGAAGTTTTCAAGTTTAGGGTGATATTACAATGGATGAAGGAATAAGGATTAGCAAAAGGCTAAGCTTGGGGATGCCCGAGGCACCCCAAGATAATATTAAGAAGTATCAAGCAACTAAGCTTGGGGATGCCCCCGAGTGGCATCCCCTCTTTCTTCTAAAAACCATCGGTATTTTACTTGGAGCTATATTTTTACTCATCACATATCATGAGTTTTGCTTGGAGTGTCTTGTATGATATGAGTCTTTTCTTGTTTTGCTTTTCATTGTAAGTCTTGAATTCTTGCTGGACACACCTATTTGAGAGAGCCAAATTATTCCATAACTTGTTATAATTGCTCTCTATGCTTCACTTAAATCTTTATGAGCTATGGAATTGCTCTAGTGCTTCACTTATATCTTTTTTAGCATGGTGTGCTTTAGTATTTTTGAATAAATGCTCTCATGCTTCACTTAGATTTATTTGAGAGTTAGCAATTTTTTTTAAGAAATTCTCTCTTGCTTCACTTAGATTATTTTGAGAGAAAGAATTATGATGCTCAATTTCTTCACTTATATTTGTTTGTGCTTATCGAAAGCAACATATGAAATTAGTCCCAAAGTGATAGATATCTGAGGAGGATATAATAAAAACTTTCATGAAGATCATTGGACAAAATAAACTTGATTCCTTTTAATAGTTTTGAGATATGATCATAGTGATATGTGACTCATGTTGATGAATAATTATGCTTTAGTAAGAATATTAGTTTTAAGGTTTGTGATTCCCTATGCAAGCACGAAAGTCAATAGTTATGCAATGAAATTACATCCTACTTGTGGTGCATTATTCGGTGTTAGTTATGCTTAATGCTCGCTTATGAGATTTTTTGTTTCTTGGTTGGATGCTTCTCTCTTTTTCTAGCCTTCATTTGCACCAAGTATGCTCACTACTTGTGCATCCAAAATCCTTTAAAACCAGTTTTTGCCACATGAGTCCACTATACCTACTTATATGCGGTATTCTTTTGCCGTTCTAAGCAAATTTGTATGTGCCATCTCTAATTTTCAAAATAAATTTCCCTTTTGTGTGCTCGTATCGCTCATGAAACGGTAGGGGGTGGCTGATATATTTCCATGCTAGATTTGTTATTCTCAAGATGAGTGTTTATTCACTTATCACTGCACGAGAGTACGGCAAAGGTTATAGGGATGCCCAGTCCCGAAATGAAAAATGAATTTACTTTATGTTTTCAAATAGTAAATTCCTTGGAAAGTGGTGGTATGGAAGGCACCCGTGGATACGGTTAGCCATGTAAAGTGAAAGTATGGTGGAAAAAGGAATAAACTTTATTTTCTGTTTGGGAACCAGCTATGATATATCTAGCATGGAAACTATTGGGAACTACTCGATTATTTTCGTCGACAGGAAAAGCATGCCACCCAAAATATTTTATCTCTACTTTTTTTGCTTTGAGCTCTGGCACCTCTACAAATCCCTACATCCCTCTTCGAAGGGCCTTTCTTTTAATTTGTGCAATTTTTAGTTTTATTTGAGTCTCCATCTTCTCTTATAAAGCACCAACTAAGAAGCACTATGATCGTACTTGAGCATTGAGTGTAGCTAATATGCAAGTGTGTTTCATGAAAGGATCAATGATTGAGCATAATGGGCTAGGGATAACTTGTTTTAGTGTTGATATTTTGAAAGACATGGTTGTTTGTTGATATGCTTGAGTATTAAAGTCCTCATGTCAAAACTAGACTATTGCTTTGAACCATATAAAAAGTCCAAATGTCCATGCTACAAAGAAAAGAATATGTGATGAACATGTTAGGCAACATTCCACATCAAAAATTCTGTTTTTATCATTAACCAACTCGAGGACGACCAGGAATTAAGCTTGGGGATGTTGATACGTCTCCAACGTATCTATAATTTTTTATTGTTCCATGCTGTTATTTTATCATTCTTGGATGTTTTACAATCATTTTATATCAATTTTTCGGCTAACCTATTGACATAGTGTCGAGGGCCAGTTGCTGTTTTCTGCTTGTTTTTTACATCGTAGGAAATCAATACCAAACGAAGTCGAAATGCAGCGAAACTTTTTGTGGATTTTTTTGGACCAGAAGACACCTGATGGGTCGGAGAAGCAGCTGGGGGTGCCCCGAGGGGGGCACAACCCACCAGTGGCCTCCTGCGCCGCCTCTTTGCTCTATAAATACCCCAATATACCAGAAACCCTAGGGGAGTCGACGAAAATCAATTCCAGCCGCCGCAAGTTCCAGAACCACCAGATCCAATCTTGACACCATCACGGAGGGGTTCATCATCCTCAATCGTGCCTCTCCAATGATGCATGAGTAGTTCATTATAGACCTACGGTCCGTAGTTAGTAGCTAGATGGCTTCCTCTCTCTCTTTTGATTCTCAATACAATGGTCTCTTGGAGATCTATTTGATGTAACTCCTTTTTTTTGCAGTGTGTTTGTTGGGATTTGATGAACTTTGAGTTTACGATCAGATCTATGTTTTTATCCATGAAAGTTATTTGATTCTTTGATCTATTTTATGCATGATTACTTATAGCCTCGTATTTCTTCTTCGAATCTTTGGTTTAGTTAGGCCGACTAGATCGATTTTTCTTGCCATGGTAAGAGGTGCTTTGTGATGGGTTCGATCTTACGGTGCTTGATCCCAGTGACAGAAGGGGAGACGACACGTATGTATCATTGCCATTAAGGTTAACAAGATGGGGTCTATTTCTACATAAATAGATCTTGTCTACATCATGTCATTGTTCTTATTGCATTACTCCGTTTTCCATGAACTTAATACACTAGATGCATGCTGGATAGCGGTCGATGTGTGGAGTAATAGTAGTAGATGCAGGCATGAGTCAGTCTACTAATCTTGGATGTGATGCCTATATAATGATCATTGCCTGGATATTGTCATGAGTATATGAAGTTCTATCAATTGCCCAACGGTAATTTGTTTACCCACAGTTGCTATTTTTCTCGAGAGAAGCCACAAGTGAAATCTACGACCCTCGGGTCTCTTCTTTATAATATTTGCCTTCAAGATCTATTTTTATTCGCTTTTATTTTCAGATCTATTAATCCAAAAATACAAGAAAAATTGCTGCACATTATTTTATTCGTGATCTATTTATTCAATCTAATACAACTTTCTCCCGTCACATGCCAA
Organism: Triticum aestivum; assembly: GCF_018294505.1. Lineage (NCBI taxonomy): Eukaryota > Viridiplantae > Streptophyta > Magnoliopsida > Poales > Poaceae > Triticum > Triticum aestivum. The sequence continues at coordinate 462,658,590 of NC_057813.1, read as the reverse complement.
TTTCTGGCGCCGTTCTCCGAAAGGGATTGACAACCCCCTTAACATGTTGGGTTGCAAGTATTTGTTCTTTATGTGCAGGAGCTGTTTACGTGGTGTTGTGTGGTTCTCCTACTGGTTCGATAACCTTGGTCGCATCAGTGAAGGAAATACCTACCGTTGTTGTGTTGCATCATCCCTTCCTCTTTGGGGAAATACCGACGTAGTTCAAGCCAACATCAGTTGTCCATCACACACACTTATTATGTGGTAAACATTTGTGCATGGTGGCCTAATGCAAATAGTTTTCAAGAGGAAGTCGTGTGTGATTGTTCATTGTTCATCGGGATTGTGCATGGTGAAATACTTTGTGTGATGAAGATGGAGCATAGCCAGACTATATGATTTTGTAGGGATAACTTTCTTTGGCCATGTTATTTTGAGAAGACATGATTGCTTTATTAGTATGCTTGAAGTATTATTGTTTTTATGTCAATATTAAACTTTTCTTTTGAATCTTATGGATCTGAATATTCTTGCCACCATAAAGAATATTGCATTGATAAATATGTTAGGTAGCATTCCACATCGAAAATTTTGTTTTTATCATTTACCTACTCGAGGATGAGGAGGAATTAAGCTTGGGGATGCTTGGTACGTCTCCAATGCATCTATAATTTTTGATTGTTCCATGGTATTATATTATCTGTTTTGGATGTTTTATATGCATTAATATGCTATTTTATATTATTTTTGGGACTAACCTATTAATCTAGAGCCCGGTGCCAGTTTCTGTTGTTCCTTGTTTTTGAGTTGTACGGAAAAGGCATATCAAACGGAGTCCAGACGGAATAAAACTTTACGATGATTTTTCTTGGACTAGAAGACACCTATGTGAGTTGGAGAGAGTGCCAAAAGAGTCCCGAGGAGGCCACAAGCCTCTAGGGCGCGCCCCAGGGGGGCGCCCTGAGGGCTTGTGGGACCCTCGGGTGTCCTCCAACCCTAATTCCACCTCTGTAAATTCCAAAATATTCCCCAAACATCATAAGCGTCCACCAAAATACTTTTCCGCCACCGCAAGCCTCTGTTCCTGTTAGATCCCATCTTGGGGCCTTTTTCGGTGATCTGCCAGAGTGGGATTCGATCATGAAGGGGCTCTACATCCACATTGCTGCCCTTCCAATGAAGCGTGAGTAGTTTACCATAGACCTACGGGTCCATAGCTAGTAGCTATATGGCTTCTTCTCTCTCTTTCATCTTTAATACAATGTTCTCCTCGATGTTCTTGGAGATCTATTCGATGTAATACTCTTTTGCGGTGCATTTGTTGAGATCCGACGAATTGTGAATTTACGATCAGATTATCTATGAATATTTTTTGAGTCTTCCCTTAACTCTTTTATGCATGATTAATATATCTTTGTATTTCTCTCTGAACAATCGGTTTGGTTTGGCCAACTAGATTGGTTTTTCTTGCAATGGGAGAGGTGCTTAGTGTCGTGGTTCTAAGCCTGACAGTAGAGTGGGGGTAGGTATGGAGAGGCAAGGTCTTAGCTATGGAGAGGTTGTAAACACAAAGGATGTACGAGTTCAGGCCCTTCTCGGAGGAAGTAATAGCCCTACGTCTCGGAGCCCGGAGGCGGTCGAGTGGATTATGAGTATATGAGTTACAAGATGCTGAACCCTTCTGCCTGTGGAGGGGGGTGGCTTATATAGAGTGCGCCAGGACCCTAGCCAGCCCACGTAGGAGAGGGTTTAAGGTGAGTTAAGTCTGGGGCGTTACTGGTAACGCCCCACATAAAGTGTCTTTACTATCATAAAGCCAACTTAATTACAGGCCGTTGCAGTGCAGAGTGCCTCTTGACCTCCTGGTGGTCGAGTGAATCTTCGTGGTCGAGTCCTTCAGTCAGTCGAGTGAGTCCTTCGTTGGTCGACTGGAAGGCGACCTCTTCTAAGGGTGTCCTTGGGTAAGGTACTTAGATCAGGTCCATGACCCTACCCTAGGTACATGTCCCCATCATTAGCCCCCGAATGGATTGAGGCTTCGAGTGAGGAAGGAGTTGATGTCGTTTCCGATTAACCTTTGCACACTGGTCGTGCGTTGTTCTGGGCCAAAGAATTTCTTCATCGATAGTGAGCAACTTGTCTTCGGTCGACTCGATCCATTCTCTTCTTTCGTCGAGTGATTTTTCGGGCTTCGACGATCTCCGAGCGACGGATCGCGGGAAACCCCGTGTCTAACAGACTGATCTGCTGTTCGCGGATTCCGCGGGATGCGAAATTTGGGGACGCGCGCGAAGCGGAGCGGACCGCGGTGTTCGGATGGGACGGGACATAGACGCCTCGATCTCTGCGCTGCTTTCTTCGCCACGTATCCCGTCTGCATAACTGTTCCTGATATGATTAGATTGACCGGGCCCACCTGTCATCCACTCGGAAGGGACCTTATAAATGCGCCCGGCGAGGGTTTCTGTACTATGCCTCAGCATTCTCTCTCTCTCTCTCTGCTTCCTTCTTCCCCGCCCAGCGTGCTCGCTCTCGCCTCCGCACCACTTCCCTTCGCGCATCTCGCCGGCAACCGTGGCCAAGGAGAAGACGGCGGCGCTGGAACATGCGAAGAAGGCGTCGGCGTCGGAGAAGGCAAAGGGGAGATCCACCAGCCGCGGCGGGTCCTCGTCCAGATCCCGCCTGCCGAAGGGCTGGGTCCAAGGAGACTGGATCCAGTCGACCATCACAGAGAATGACCTCCTCGACATGGCCAACGAGGGCTTGATCCCTCATGGAGCTGTGAGGCTTCCGGGGAAGGAGTGGCAGCCCCAGCCAGAAGAGGGTGAGTGTGTGCTCTTGGCCACCCATGTTGATCGTGGATTTTCCTTGCCGCCGAGTGTTTTCTTCCGTGGCTTCTTGAATTTCTTTGGAGCGCAGCTCCACCACTTTACCCCAAACTCTATTGCCTATCTTGCCGCGTTCGTGTCCATGTGTGAGGGTTTCCTGGGCTGTCGACCGCACTGGGGTTTGTTCAAGCATATATTCACGTGTCGCTCTCAGACCGTGAAGAAGGCGAGCCCAGGTGATGAGAAAACCCGAGTTGTCCAAATGTGTGGGGGTCTGGGGATCCAGGTGAGGAATAAGAGCACCTTCCCGCCCATGACCTTTCCCGAGTCCGTCAGAGGCTGGCAGTCGACTTGGTTCTACTGCCAGGTCCAGTCGACGCCAGGGCAGTCGAGTGGACTCCCTCCGTTTACCATGGACCGAGTGAACAAGCCCTCCCCTCTGAAGTTGATTCCAGAGGAGAAAGCTGACGTGAAGATTTTGATGGAGCGCGTGGTGCAGTTGGTTCGGGAGGGAGTGACGGGCATGGATCTCCTGGAGGTCTTCCTTAGGCGTCGCATCCAGCCCCTTCAGTTCCGGAGCCACTGCATGTGGTTGTACTGTGGGACTGAAGACGAGACTAGAGTCCATCCAGAAGCAGTCGATGATGTCACTCTGGAAAGATGGATGGTAGCCGTTACCGGGAATAAGGATAACCCACACGGAGCCAGAAGGATTCCTCCACTCGACCACAACAGCGATCCAAACAAGGTACACTTGCTCTGCTCTCCACTGTGTTCTTGTCGCATTCATTTCCGTTTATCCTGCCGACTGGTCGACTGATCCTTGTCTTGATATCTGCTAGGCTCTCACCGAGCTGTACTCGATGCCCAATGGGGCACAAGCTCCGACTGAGGAGGGTGAGGCGAGCGGGGGCGAGAGCCAGGAAGAGGAGGAATGGGACTCGGACGTTGCAGAGGATGACGACGACGATGATGATGACGACGGCGATGACGATGACGTTGAGGACGAGGAAGAAGAGGAGGAGGAGGTCGTACCACCGCGCTCAGAAAGGCGGTTGAAGCTTGTCCACGACCCTTCGTCTGAACATGGAAAGGGGGTTGCGACCGTTGTTTAGTCGACCAAGCGCCCTCGGACCACCTCTCCGGTGCCGACTGAAAAGGCGCCGAAGCAGCCCAGGGCGGCCTCGTCGAAGCCGATCAAGCTCCTGCCGAAGATGAAGGTGTCCATCCCCACCATATCAGGGTAATCGTGCTGCTTAAGTCTTCTTATTTTGTGTGAACTTTGTCTCTGGTCGACGCTGAAGTTAGTCGACTGATCCTTTGGAGTTGCAGTGCTGCTACTTTTGAAACCTCAGCCCGGGCTGATGACCACGAGATGGAGGACGCAGCAACTTCGAACCCAGGTACTGTATTCTTAACGCCGTTCTTAGTCGACTGACTCGCGATCTCTGATCCTGATTCTTCTCCGTAGCTCCACCCAATACTGTTATCAATCTCCCTGATGATGATGAGGATGAAGAACCACTGAAGCGCAGGAGGAGTAGGAAAGCGTCCGCCAGTAAGGTGCCCCAGGATGTGACGGCGCCTGAGATTCTGATTGCGGAGGAAGAGAACACCACTCGACACACAGTGTCCTTCGCAGATCCATTGACGAGTGCTCCGCAGCCCTCCCTCTTCACGACGCACCACGTCCCAGAGGACCAAGCTGGCGCGGCGAAGGAAGCCATACGCCAGGCGGGAATCATGATGGAGCAGTTGAAGACCATCCGGGACGCGAGCCAGGCAGCTTATGACGCCAGTTCTGCCCTCCAGAGCAATGTCCAGGTCAGTCGACCACAGTTTGTTCTGTTGGATATGCTGCCAAAAACTTTTCCTTTCCGGAATTTATAGTAGTCACCCACTGGGTGTTGTCGATTAAACTCCGTATTAGCGGGGGCACGCTGAGTGCACCCGATGGGTGTAGTCCCCAAGGCTAAGGTCGACTGCAGGCAGTCGGCCTTAGGCTTTATGATGTCAATCTTTCTGTCAGTCGACTATGTCGACTGGATTTCACGAACCGGTGGGGGCACGCTGAGTGCACCCACTGGGTGTAGTCCCCGAGACTATGGTCGACTGCTTGCAGTTGATCACAGTCTTAAAGAATACATCTCGTTTTTTTTTTGAGGTCGACTGGTCGACTTTGTCTTCAACAGAATTAGTGGGGGCACGCTGAGTGCACCCACTGGGTGTAGTCCCCGAGACTACGGTCGAATGCTTGTATTCGGCTGTAGTCTTAGAAACGTGTGTTTTTTCCTTTTTCACTCGGAAGTGAATTATATTTGACATTTAGTCGATTGGTTCTTCGCAGAACTCTTGTGATCTTGTGGCTCGCTACTCTGAGCTGGAACACAAGCACACTCAACTCGAGCTGAGCTTGAAGCTGGTTCAGGAGAAGCTGACGAAGGCAAAGGAGGATACCGAAGGTATGTTTGGTGAGACCCTGACGACTGCTTTTCCCCTTGCTTGTTTCAAAATCTGATCTTGCTGTAACTTGCAGGTAAGGTAAGGGAGGCCCAGCAGAAGAAAGACCTCGAGCTAGCTGAGAAGATCAAGCTTGCTGACGAGAAGTTAGCTTCAGTCACCAAGCTTGAACAAGACAATACCAATCTGAAAGCTGCTCTTGGGATCGCCAACAAGGAGGTCAGTCGACTAAAAACTGATAAAGCTGCCCTGACCGACCAAGTCAATAAGTTGACTGGGAAGAAAAACGATCTGGAGGCCTTCCTGAGTGGTCTTGCCAAGAGGCTGTTTCTTATGCTTGAAGGTAAACCTTTATGCTTGGCAAACATTTCCAATTGTGGTTTTTCCATTCGACCATCCTTTTGACTTAGTGATCACCCTTGCAGAATTTTGTCAAAACTTTGAAGAAGAAACTAGCCGGCTGGAGCCAAACCTCGACCCCGTCAATTCTCCGGTGAACGACGAAGTTGCCATGGAAGTTTTCCGACTGGAGTCCCGTGTTGCAGCTGTCGTGGACTATCTCGCAAGGCTGAAGGCCGCCACATCTCGCATCGACTCGACGCTCTGGCCTGAGGAGACACTTCAGAATAACCTTGAGTCGCTGATGGCCCGCTTGAACACGATCCCTGGTCGAGTGCAGGAATGGAAGAAGTCCTCGGCTCGGTGTGGTGCAGATGTTGCTCTGTGTCTGGCCCGAGTCCACTGTAAAGATGCGCGAGAAGAGAAGCTGGCGGCTCTTCGGGTGGCCAACTTCAGGTCCTTTATGGAAACTTTCCTTGCAGCTGCCACTCGGATCGCCGACGGAATCGACCTTGATGAATTCGTTGCACCTTCCAGCCCTCCATAGGAGGGGTAAAAAACTTCTTCTGGCTCGACGCTTTAAATTTGCCTCGGTATGCCGAGTGGAACTGTAACCGATAAACCTTAACAGGATTAACGCCTGAGCACTTTCGGTTCCTTTAGATATCGATTCAAACTTGAATTTGGTGCTTGGATAAGATTGCCTTTGGCTCGAAATGTCTTTTGCAGGTTCAAAGCAAGGCGCCTTTACTGCAATCGACTTATTCTTTAGTCCACTTAGGCGAGCACTAGGCTGCGGCTAAGCCTCCGAGTGGAAGCCCGGCTTACCACTCGGTGGGATTTCTATAACTTAGGCGAGCACTGGGCTGCAGCTAAGCCCCCGAGTGAGAGGTTTGCTCTTCACTCGATAGGATTTTTGTAACTTAGGCGAGTGCTTGGACTGCAGCTAAGCCCCCGAGTGAGAGGGTTGCTCTTCACTCGGTAGGATTTTTATAACTTAGGCGAGTGCTTGGACTGCAGCTAAGCCCCCGAGTGAGAGGGTTGCTCTTCACTCGGTAGGATTTTTGTAACTTAGGCGAGTGCTTGGACTGCAGCTAAGCCTCCGAGTGAGAGGGTTGCTCTT